>NC_041219.1:95302872-95303328 GCF_002837175.3 Physeter macrocephalus
GAGTCCCATATAGGAGAAACATGCCAAGACACATACTAATCAAACTATCAAAAATTAAATACAAAGAAAACATATTAAAAGCAGCAAGGGAAAAACAACAAATAACACACAAGGGAATCCTCATAAGGTTAAGATGAGCTTTCAGCAGAAACTCTGCAAGCCAGAAGGGAGTGGCAGGACATATTTAAAGTGATGAAGGAGAAAAACCTACAACCAAGATTACTCTATCCATCAAGGATCTCATTCAGATTGATGGAGAAATTAAAACCTTTACAGACAAGTAAAAGCTGAGACAGTTCAGCACCACCAAACCAGCTTTACAACAAATGCTAAAGGAACTTCTCTAGGCAAGAAACACAAGGAAAAGACCTACAATAACAAACCCAAAACAATTAAGAAAATGGGAATAGGAACATACATATCGATAATTACCTTAAATGTAAATGGATTAAATGC
>NC_041219.1:95303839-95304382 GCF_002837175.3 Physeter macrocephalus
CAATGTAAATGGATTAAATGCTCTCACCTAAAGACACAGACTGGCTGAATGGATACAAAAACAAGACCAGTATATATGCTGTCTGCAAGAGACCCACTTCAGACCTAGGGACACATACTACATAGAAAAAGGGGAAACAGCCATAAAAGAGGAAATCAACAGCAACACAATCATAGTAGGGGACGTTAACACCCCACTTTCACCAATGGACAGATCATCCAAAATGAAAATAACTGAGGAAACACAAGCTTTAAATGATACATTAACAAGATGGACTGAATTAATATTTATAGGACTTTCCATACAAAAACAACAGAATACACATTCTTCTCAAGTGCTCATGCAACATTCTCCACATACAAATACATGGAGGCTAAACAATACACTAAATAACCAAGTGATCACTGAAGAAATCAAAGAGGAAATCAAAAAATACTTAGAAACAAATGACAATGGAGACACGACAACCCAAAACCTATGGGATGCAGCAAAAGCAGTTCTAGGAGGGAAGTTTATAGCAATACAATCCTACCTTAAGAAACA
>NC_041219.1:95304809-95323126 GCF_002837175.3 Physeter macrocephalus
GACAAAATTCAACACCCATTTATGATAAAAGCCCTGCAGAAAGTAGGCATAGAGAGAACTTTCCTCAACATAATAAAGGCCAGGGCTTCCCTGGTGGCGCAGTAGTTGAGAGTCCGCCTGCCAATGCAGGGGATATGGGTTTGGGCCCCAGTCCGGGAAGATCCCACATGCCGTGGAGTGGCTGGGCCCGTGAGCCATGACCACTGAGCCTGCGTGTTCGGAGCCTGTGCTCCACAACAGGAGAGGCCACAAAAGTGAGAGGCCCGCGTACAGCAAAAAAATAAATAAATTTAAAAAATAAAAATAAAAAAATAAAGGCCATATATGACAAACCCATAGCCAACATCATCCTCAATGGTGAAAAACTTAAACCGTTTCCACTAAGATCAGGAACAAGACAAGGTTGCCCGCTCTCACCACTATTATTCAACATGGTTTTGAAAGTTTTACCCACAGCAATCAGAGAAGAAAAAGAAATAAAAGGAATCCAAATTGGAAAAGAAGAAGCAAAGCTGTCACTGTTTGCTGATGACATGATACTATACACAGAGAATCTTAAGATGCTACCAGAAAACTGCTAGAGCTAATCGATGAATTTGGTAAAGTAGCAAGATACAAAATTTATGCACAGAAATCTCTTGCATTCCTACACACTAATGATGAAAAATCTGAAAGAGAAATTAAGGAAACACTCCCATTTACCACTCCAACAAAAAGAATAAAATACCTAGGAATAAACCTACCTAAGGAGACAAAAGACCTGTATGCAGAAAATTATAAGACACTGATGAAAGAAATTAAAGATGATACAAACAGATGGAGAGATATACCATGTTCTTGGATTGGAAGAATCAACATTGTGAAAATGACTCTACTACCCAAAGCAATCTACAGATTCAATGCAATCCCTATCAAACTACCACTGGCATTTTCCACAGAACTAGAACAAAAAAGTATAGATCAATGGAACAGGATAGAAACCCAGAGATAAACCCATGCACATATGGTCACCTTATCTTTGATAAAGAGGCAAGGATATTCAGTGGAGAAGAGATAGTCTCTTCAATAAGTGGTGCTGGGAAAACTGGACAGCTACGTGTAAAAGAATGAAATTAGAACACTCCTGAACACCATACACAAAAATAAACTCAAAATGGATTAAGGACCTAAATGTAAGACCAGATACTATAAAACTCTTAGAGGAAAACATAGGAAGAACACTCTTTGTCATAAAGCACAGCAAGATCCTTTTTGACCAACTTCCTAGAGAAATGGAAAGAAAAACGAAAATAAATGAATGGGACCTAATGAGACTTAAAAGCTTTTGCACAGAAAAGGAAACGATAATCAAGATGAAAAGACAACCTTCAGAATGGGAGAAAATATTTTCAAACGAAGCAACTGACAAAAGATTACTCTCCAAAATATACAAGCAGCTCATGCAGCTCAATATCAATAAAACAAGCAACCCAATCCAAAAATGGGCAGAAGATCTAAATAGACATTTCTCCAAAGAAGATATACAGATTGCCAACAAACACATGAAAGGATGCTCAACATCATTAATCATTAGAGAAATGCAAATCAAAACTACAATGAGATATCATCTCACACCAGTAAATCTACAAACAATAAATGCTGGAGAGGGTGTGGAGAAAAGGGAACCCTCTTGCAGTGTTGGTGGGAATGTAAATTGATACAGCCACTATGGAGAACAGTATGGAGGTTCCTCAAATAACTAAAAATAGAACTACTATATGACCCAACAATCTCACTACTGGGCATATACCCTGAGAAAAGCATAATTCAAAAAGAGTCATGTACCACAATGTTCATTGCAGCACTATTTACAATAGTCAGGACATGGAAGCATCCTAGGTGTCCATCAACAGATGAATGAATAAAGAAGACATGGCCCTTTTATACAGTGGAATACTACTCAGCCATAAAAAGAAACGAAATTGAGTTAGTTGTAGTGAGGTGGATGGACCTAGAGTCTGTCATACAGAGTGAAGTAAGTCAGAAAGAGAAAAACAAACACTGTATGCTAACACATATATATGCAATCTGAAAAAAAAATGATTCTGATGAACTTAGGGGCAGGACAGTAATAAAGATGCAGCATAGAGAATGGACTTGAGGACACGGGTACAGGGTAGGGTAAGCAGGGGTAAAGTGAGAGAGTAACATTTACATATATACACTACCAAATGTAAAATAGATAGCTAGTGGGAAGCAGCTGCATAGCACAGGGAGATCAGCTCAGGGCTTTGTGACCACCTGGAGGGGTGGGATAGGGAGGGTGTGAGGGAGATGCATGATGGAGGGGATATGGAGATATATGTATACGTATAGCTGATTCACTTTGTTATACAGCAGAAACTAACACAACACTGTAATGCAATTATACTCCAATAAATATGTTAAAAAGAAAAAAAGAAAAAATAAGTGCATCCTGCATGCCAAGATTTGTGCTGAACTTAGTTTATGGTGATGAACCAAAAAGATATGACTCTTATCCTCCTGGGGTATGGTCTAGTGAAGAAGATACATATTATATAAATACAGCAGAATATAGAATTACAAATTATGACAAGTTCTATGTAGAAAACAGTAGGCAGGTAGGAAAGAAGACAGCAAAAGAATGGAACTGATTTACACTTTGGGATCGGAAAAGGGACATTTGGGCTGAAATCTCAGAGATGAGTCATAATTAGCAGGGTGAATTGGGGTGTTAGACCATTTCAGACAAAAAAAACCCCAGCATGTGCTGAGTCCCTGAGGTGGAGAAAGCTTGGTGCCCCCCAGCATCTGGAGGAAGTGTGGCTTGTGTAAAGGGCGTGCGAGAGAGGGTGGGAAAGATAACATTGGTGAGAGACCATGCTGGAACTTAGCCCGATGCTAAAGAGTTTTTATTTTATTCTAAGTGATTTCATCATAAACACATCTCATCAAGTCTTCACAGCACCTTTTGAGATGAATATTACTACCATCTTCATTTTACAGATGAGGAATTTGAGGCTTTGAAAGATAAAGTAATTACACAGCTAGTGAGGGGTATAAGCAGGTTAGAAAACTTAAATACAGATTTCAAAATCCAAGTTAAGCTGTTAAAATGACATGATTCTCTCTCCCTATATTGCCAAAGGACCCTGCACATATCATCATTATTATAGCACTTACATCACTGTATGCCAGCACTTGCATCACCTAACAGCACTGTATTTTAACTGATGGTTCATGTAATTTTATTTTCTGGTAGACTAAAAGCTCCTTGAGAGCAGTAATCAGATCTTATTTGACTCACTGCTTCAAACACAGTAGGGTCACATCGTTGTTGAATGAATGACCATTAGCATCAGATATGCAAAGTTGGAAAGACTTTGAGCTCATCAGACCCATATCTCTAAGGTTTATACTAAAAAACAAAAACAAACAGAAAAAACAACAAAAAAACTATTTGTAGGAACAATGAAGAAAGCCTCACTTAAAAAAGATTTTCAGCCAATCTGTTATGAATATCAATTTAATCTGGGAGGATTTTTTTTGGGGGGGTGGAGCAAGGAAAGATTTTCTCAAATTGCAGATTTGAGCAAAGTGATATGATTTCAAGCATTTTAACAGGAAATCAACATATTTTAAAGCAATTGTTGCTGTTATTCCTCTGAAGCACTCTTTCACTGCATGGTCCATTCATGACAGTTTCAACCAAATACTAGAAAATAAAAACTCAAATTGTACTTTTACAAGCTAGTTTTTGCAGCACTAACATAGCTGAATAAGTAAACATATTATAACCATATTGCCATTTACTGGAGCCACCTAAGAACTATCTAGATAGTTATTCATTCATTTAATTTAATTAATAAATTTAATTACATTTTAATAGAGTAACTCTTAGCCTCAAACACAGCTAATAACGGGTTGATATACCCACGAGATGTCATGCTGTCCTTTATTAAGCTGCAGGAACTAGTCCATATGTCATTCATTTGTCAAGTCACAAAGGCCTATAATAAAATGGGCTCAGAGTATCTTAGAATGGAAAAGTTCCAGAAAGTTTGTGCCACAAGTAACTTTCAATGGTTCTCAACCAGTGTCTCAGGAGATGCTGTACTAAGACTTCAGCCTTGGCTCTGTGTCCTTTTGCTGTTTGTTTTCCCCAGTGACCCGCTCAGTAAGGGTTGTGGAACAAAGCCCAAGCCCAGGGAGGCAGTGAGGGTGGAGAATTTATTTTATTATAAGTCATGAAATGTAAGTATAGAGATTCAATTACTCAATTCAACTTGGAGCAACTTATTATAAGCTATTAAGTTCCTCTTCTAATCCTAATTTCCTTCTGTCCCAGATATGAACTGGAGATTTCTCTCTCTCTCTCCCCTGTCCCATCAGTGAAGAGGCCAAGTCATTTCTTTGCAGTTCCCTCCATCTGTTGACCCCAAGGTTAGGTGACACTCCCCTCAGTCAGCTTCCTAACTTCTTGAGCAAAAGCACCCTCCAGATCTCCTATTTATAGATATTTGTAGATATGTTTCTTTCTTGGACAATGTTTCTCCACCTAGGTGAATTTCCTTCCATAGCTATCCCTTTGATCACATGTCTAGCTGATTTGCTTCTTCTCTGCTGTCATATTCCTTTCTGAATCCTGTTTCAGCTACTCCATCACAGAACAAATCATTTTGTTTGTGTGATCATTTTTTTTCTTAATCCCACCACCAAATCCCAACCACCAATTCACTGGGATGACATAAAAATCATATTCACATTCCTGACCTTTACATATACTAAGACCCACTGCCACTTCTGATAAGTAGCCATGTTTTCTTTACAATAAAATGTATATGTGTGAATATACAGTGAGTGTGTGTGTGTGTATATTTACATATATATATATATATTTCCCACTAAATTGGAGAGGGTTGTACGGAATCTTCACCTGACCTTAATATGTGGCAGAAATTGCCAATTACCTACACATTTCATACACTTGGGGATAGAATATGCCCAGATAAAAACTCTCTTTGGCATCCTTTCTTGTAGATAGAAGTGTTAACGATAAGTAAATAAGAGCACTTACATATCATTGGGCAAAGTTTCCAGGAGCACATGCTTTGCCCTCCTGCTCCTTATTATACCCTTCCCACTATTTGACTGCCTGAAGCACACATGGTAGTATAACTAAGCAGCCATCCTGTGACCTTGAGCATGGAAGCCTGCTACCAAGGTTTTGGCAGGACAGAAAGAAAGAGTGTGAGCCATGGTACCTTCATGGGACAAACACAAAGGCCCTGGACTGCCTACCACAGGACACTGTTACTTATTTAACTGATATATGTATGTGCTCATACACACATACACACACACACACATTTACTATTATTCTGTCTAAGCACTTTAAGTACATTATAAGTATTATATCAAAGAAACAATGTATAATATTTAACACAGAATATGACACAGAGCAAGCAAGCAGTCTATAAACATTAAGTATTATTTCCTTTAATCCTCTCAGCAACCACAGAAGGCATGAAGTATCAACCACTTTTAACAAATGAGGAGAATGGATCTTAAAGATGGTAAGTAACAGACCTTGAATCACAGTTAGGAAGTGGTGGAGCTGAGATTTAGACCCAGGTCTATCTGATTCCAGAACTCAAAGTCTGGAAGGCAACATACACTGCCTCATCCAGCATGGCATGGAATCCCATGCTTGGAGAGAAGGCAAGCAGTCCCTCTGTGTGCCTTGAAGGAGACTACCGTCACATGGATTCAAAGGAGGGGACATAAGCTGAGCATGAAGATTTCCATGGCAAAGTCCCATATCTGCCAATTACTGGTGTTGTGACCTTATACAAGTCAACCCTGCTCCCTAGGACACACTTCCTTCATCTTTACAGTGAAAACCTTGACTTGATTACACCTATGGTTCTTTCTAGCTCTAAAATGCCATCAGTCAATGATTCTTTGTATCCAGTTTATTGGAAGAGAACAGAAGAAACCAAACTTCACTGTGAGGGTTGAATGATATATTTTGGTCTCTACACTCTTTTATTTAGCTATCTTTTGAGTTCCCTTTGTCTTGTGATATGTAGAGAGTTTTGTAGATCTTGATGAGCGCTTAGAAAGAATTACCCATTTTAGTACATAGGAATAATCAGTACAGAGAACAAAAGAAATGAGGGGTGTAGAGGCAAGAGGGAAAGAAAGGGAAAAGGAGAAGGTAGAAAGGGCTTCACTTTCAGGGGATGGAGTTAAAAGAGAAAGCCAGCATATTGCCACAGAATTGCCCAGTGTTTCTTTGTCTTTTGAGTTCCATCCCTACTGTTTTCTTTATGACTTTTGCACTCTCCCAGGGCAGATACCTAAAAGTCGTCAGCTGCAGTAAGGCAGATGGGATTTTGAATTAGAAAGGCCTGTGTCTGTCCCAGGCTGGCCATTTTCTAGGTCAGTGACCTTAGACTTGGCACGTCTATTTGGTACCTGACTTTAAATGAATTATCAATTTTCATTCCTCCTTTTCCACATGAGGTTAGCAATAATCCTCACCTCTCAAGGCTGTTGTCTGGAGTGAGAGGTGGTGTAGGTAGAAGCTTAGCCTAATAGACTCTGTACAAAGATTTACATTATACTAGCATAAGTCCTATTGGGGTGTTGAGCAATTCCACAAATTCAAGGTTTAAAGAATTTGCTGTTGTATTTTATGCATCCACAGGAGACTTTGCAAACATTTCATACATGCTCCTTACTGAATCAGTTAAAACTTCTGACTTGGGTATCAAGACGCCCAAAGATTTGTAGAGTCTAGTCTGGTAGTAGTTTTGTGGTTTTCTTTTTAATGGTTGTTTTAGTAGTAGCTTGTTGTTTGTTCAGTTGTGAAGAGTAAGCTCCTCTCAAAGACTCAGATTGTTAGAATGTTCAAATTTATTTTAATGTGATTTGTAGGCAGACATGAGCTAGGAATTTGTCAAAGAAACTCGTAGAGTCTGCGCAGTGGCATTTCACTTGGAAAGCATTAGCCAAGAGCCAGATAAATGAGCTGGCCTCAAGTTCAAATTGTAACTTTTTTTTGCTGTTGTAGCCTTTAAATATCTAAATATTTGGACTAAATACATTAGGATTATCATAAACACAAAACACTAATCCATCATGCTAAACAGGGAGAATGGTTGTCATTCCCGTATCCCTCATATCACATAATTTAAATGTAATTAAAGGTAAATTTTTAGAAATAGCCCTTTCAGAAAGGAATCTGCAGGGCAATTTTACCTAGGCTGTTTCTCTTAACATACTACTGGGCTGCTGTTAGTTTCAAATAAACTCCACACTAGATTTGCAACAGATGTTCCTAAGACAGAACAAAGAAAAGAATTGCTGAATTCTTTGCAAAGAAAAATAAAACCTGATAAAATAATTGAGAACTAGCAGGGCAATCATCAACATGAGGAATGAAATTAAGCAAGTTACAAGAATAGTTCAAATGCGTCTCAGGTGAGGGGCAAGATGGAAGAGCTCTGTAGCCAATTTTGCTTTTCTTCATTCATCCATTCAACAAATATATCTGAATTTCATTTAGTGCCATTCCAATTTGCTGCCATCTTCTTAAATTATATACCTAGGGATGTCAGAATCACAGCTTTTCCCCTATAAATGCTTTTTATTACGTAAAATCTCACTATGCCAGAGAATCATCATTGCAAAAGTTCATAGATCAACAGCCACAATTTCTTTACATTTATCTTGTATCTGTATTAGTGGGGTTTTTTATTTAAAATTTTGACTTTAATAGCAAAATCTCAAGATAACTAGGTGTCTGTGCATAGAAAAGACTGAATATGTCTTCGATTTCATCCAACTGTATTTACATTTCTTATTTACTTGTCTATAACCTCCAGTAGATTTTAAAACCACATAGCCCTGCGATCTTGTTTGTCCTGTTCAATACTGTTATCCTGGATCCTAATATAACAACTGGCACATAAAGGACACTTAAAATAAAAAGAAACATTTGTTGAATGTTACAGCTGAACAAGAGTAGATATAAAAGCAAGGAAATAGACTCATTTTCTTCTTCACGGTTCTATCAAGTGATAGACACCCGATGGACACAAATGATGGGAAAGAATCTAAGGATTACAGTTTAATTGAATTTAGTTAAGTCCATAGCTGATATATTTCCCAATTTTTTGTCTTAAACACAGAAAGGACATAACTTGATATTACCCTTACCACCTACCTGTAAAACAGAAAACTGAAACTATCAATTCACAATGTAAATGTACAAAAAGGCCTAGGTGTAACTTATCACCTATTGCTAATAAACACAAGACTGAAATGTATGTCCTTTCAAATATCCAAGTAGATGACCCTGTGGACTTAAGAATGCAGGCCACAAAGTTAGACATCTGGAGTGATTCATGAGATGAAGCACGGAGATTTAGAACATGGACTCAAGGCCAGCTTCCTCTACTTTCTATCTGCATGACCTTAGGCAAAGTGTATGAACAGTATAACATGGAGAAAATCATGCTACCTCCCTCTCAGAGTTGTGGTAAGCATTAAATGGTTTAAATATATAAAATGCTTAAAGTAATGCCTGAAAGATCGTAAGCACTGATATAAGTATTTTTGTCATTACCAGCCTCATCATCATTATTTCTGTACCTTCACTGACCCCCTGGTTATTCTGATCATACCCCAATTCTATCCCTGGCCCTAGCAATGATATACCAACTTATGCCCCACCATGAAACTTTCTTCCAAGTTCTTGCACGAGGCCAAGCCATCCTATACGGCTGCCTAGAGAATAGGCAGAAGAGGCCTGACTTACTGTTGCTCTTTCAGAAGAGGACCACGTCACATCTTCACGTTTCTTATTTCCACAAAAATGACTCAGTTGTGGGGAGCAGGGGAGGGAGATGGGGGAAATGGTGCTGCAGAAAGTATAAAAGAGAACCTAGCAAAATTCTGTGTTCTAATAATATCAATGAATAGACTGCAGTACCTCATTCATTCATTGCAAGAGAGTATTTGATGGGTAAAGCACGAGATAGAACTGAAAGGAATGAGATAAAATCACATGCATTTATTCCACTTCCTGTCTCTCCAGTTTCTAGAGAGAACTTCCACTTTGAAGAGTATGGTACACCAGATATTCTGTAAAGCTCTTCAACAATAAAAACCTAAATGCTAAATAAAATATAATTATTTTAAATGCATTGCTGAGAGTATATGAAAATAAGAAAAATTCCCCAGCCCTCACCCTCTCTCTCCCACCATAAAAAAAAGGAAGAAGCAAAGAAAATAGTGTGGATACCTTGGGAAAAAGTGTCATCCTTGAAAACCAGACACAGGGTCCTTATTCCTGGGCAGTGCATTCCAAATTAGAACCTACTTAGAACCACAGATTAGGAAAGACGTATCACACTTAACAAATGACAAAATTCACTACAATGCTTTCACATGTTCTTTTCTCGGCAAGCCTCCCAATATTTATTGCATCATTTAATATTCTCAAAGTTAAGCATATGTGTTGAGTAGATTACTTGTTGGTACTCAGTTTAGTGGAATGTTTAAGGAATGAAGGGGGTGACTACAGGTGTGGTTGATGACAAGAAAACTTAGAGGTTAGGAACTCAGAATTCCTAGGAGCCTTTTTCTGCCAAGGAATGTGGGTGCAGTACTGAGAGCTGCTGAGTTATGCAACTGAATGGTCTAAGGTTGTCCTCTAGTTTGGTGAGATAATATCCCTACAACAAATCCCAAAGGCAAGTGTGAAGTATTATCTGTGAGATTTGGAAATGCTTATGGGTGACCAAATACAAGGCACGTCACCCAGGCACAACTTTACCTCTTAACAAAATGAAATGTCCACCCAATTTACATAGCTCTCTATATTTTAACAAAATAAGCAGCTTCATAAAATCTATTGCTATATTTTCATTCTATTTTTATTTTGTTTAATATTCTGGATTTGATTATTGCTGAGTGCAGGTTTGAGCTTCTTCTGACACTAAGGGAAGGCAGGGCCATTTTTTATTTCTCTTTCTACCCTTTTAGATCTAACATAATGATTTGCACAAAAAAGACACTCAAAAAGAGTTACTGAACTAGAAAAAGGCACTTTTGAAATCATAGTTCAAGTCAACCTTTGTGGTCAAAATAACTTTAATCCAGAAATTTTCTTTACTACCTACCCACACTTAACATGTCATTTTCTGAGTCACAGGCACTTCTTGAGTGCACTGTGACCATGGATGCATTAAATTATATCCCAAGACAGAAAGTAAACAATGAATAGCCAATAAAATTTCAAGAGTTTAGTGAGGCACAATGGGCCCAATTCAAGAATGAACCTGAGCAACTTAAAGACCTTGCTGGGAGCAAAGTGTTCATTCATGTGCCAAACCCTGGCCAAGGGAATAACCCATTCTGGACCAGCACTCTATTCCCCACAGGCTACTTTACTCACCCTAATTTGACTCAACTTTGGATAAGCTCCAATATCAATGTTCCCACAAAATATAAGGCTGAGTGATACATCTCAATCTTTTTAAAATGAAGTGGTCTGACTCAGTTTTATGGCTTTTTATTTTTGTGCATCGGCTCACAGCACCCTGCCCTGTGATTACTCACCAGTGCATCACTCAGAGGTAAACAAAAGGAGCCCACACCACTACCTTCATACTACCTTCTGGGTTACCTGCCAAAACTCATATTTGGAGGTCCCAAACATCCTTATTTAATGTGTTGATGACATCACACTTGAGGGTGGTATGGCTGGCAGGACATTAAATAAATTATATTTTATAAGTTTGCCTAATGCGCTAATACAGGGAGAGCTAAGTTGGGCTTTATGCCATGAAAGTTCCTATCTGTATCTCAGAAATGAACCAAGAACCTTAGGGAAAATCCCTCCTTATTAATTTATCCATCTTATTTCACTATGGTTCTTCAGATAGAGAGAAAAAATTAGGCTAAAAAGATAATATTCATTACATATAAGACCATACACAAAGATATACGTATCTCACTTTCTATAACATTAGTGAAAAGGAAGAAGCTTTCATTTCTGAATTTAGGGACAAGAGGTTGAAATCTTCTACGTCCAACCAGAAGATACGAGGTATTACTGTTGCAAATACACAGAAGTATTATGTAGTCCTAATAACATGGTACAAACAACTTCAGTTTAACATCACTCGTGATTTCATGTGGCTACCATGTGCCTTCTCATATCACATGATGAAAAAGGCATTTCACCTCTGAGGTATTATTTCCAAAAACCCATAACCCCAGTATGATCATGAGAAAAACATCAGACAAATCTAGATTGAGGGACGTTATACAGGATAGTTTGCCAGTACTCCTCAAGGTCATGAAGAACAAGGGAAAAACTGGGAGACAATCATAGACCAAAGGAGGCTAGGGAGACATGCCAACTAAATGCAACGTGGTATCCTGAATTGAATCCTGGAAAAGAGAAAATATTAATGCAAATACTAGTGAAATCCAAATAAAATCCAGAGTTGAAAAAAAGTAGGATGGCCTTTAGTTGGGACTGCCCCCAAACAATCAGAAATAAACAAGAGAGGTATACATATAAAATTTTTAAGGGAGGAAACGCAATACTCCCTTTCATAATCCACTTCAGTGATCAGTTCAGTTATGAGAAGTTTAGATGTTCATCTACTTGTTCATCTACTCATTTATTCATTCATTTAACAAAATAAATACTTAGTACCTTCCATGAGCCAGGCCCTCCTCCGTGTTCTGAAGGGTAACTCAAAAAGCAGAAGGCAGGAAATTTTAGATCCCATCTTCCTTCTGGGTTTCCTTTACATCCTGGAGACTTATGAGAAGTATAGCAAAATCTGCCTTTCACACAATTTATAGGAACCTCTGTTCCTGCTATAGGCTGGAGCCAGATAGCAGAATTTCCTGAAAATAGAGGACACAAGTCACCCAAGCATTTTTTAATGCTCAAAAATAATATTAAGTTGGAATAATCTTCTAACTTGAGGTTTACTTCAATTACCTCACTTTAAGCTACACACGTAATCCATTTCTCAAAATTCAATTCTATGTCTGATGCTGCTTTAGTTCACTGAGAAGAGAGAAAATGAATCTAAATGTGGATATGGCAAATGCAGCATAGATTTGGCTTATAAAAGGCTTTTCAAAGCCATGTAAAAATTAAAAGGAAAACAAAAATCAACAGGAGAAAATAGAAATGTAAGACTTAGCTCCTAATCTAGAATGCTGTCAGGCTAAAATTTACAATATTGCTAGAAAGTTTAATTATAAAGATATTAAAAATTTTTGGAAGGCCAAGTGTGACAATGACCAGCATTTATACTGCATTTGCTCTGAGATGCCCTGGTATTTCCTAATAAATAATAGAATTTTAACATGAATTAGTGCTATAATCATAAGAGTTCTAATTAGAACATTTTTTAATATAAAAGTGCTGTTTATCTGGAGTAGGATTGTCATTTACCTCATTCTTTTACATTGCTCTCCTGTTAAAAAAAAAGCAGGCACAGCTCCCAGACAGCAAATTGCGGCAGATATTTTTTTCCAGTAGCATCTGGTGTTTTGGCAGAAAGCTCGTTGGAATATTCTTAAATATGGTTAGTTTTCTTTCCCAAATCTTTTTTTTCCCCCTTCAAATACTGAGAGAAGCTAAATTTTCATTATTTTCAGAACTGAGTAGAGAAATACTCAAGAAGCATTTTTAAAGATGATATAGCCTTAAACTCAGGAAAGACAGTCATTCAAGGGCAGAGCTCAGAAGAGAGCTCCATCTTCATTCTGATTAAAACAAAAATCTAATTTTCCCAGAAGTACATCATGTGCACATGAATTCTAGTTTTCTAGTTCTTTTCCTTCTCTCCCTCTCTCCCTCTTTCCATCTCTCTGCTCTCTCTCTCTCTAATTCCTCTGGGAACCAGAAGCTGAAACAAAATATCGATTAACTTTGACTCTTTTTTAAATGAAATTAAGGATTCCTTTTTTCTGAAATAATTCTAAATCTCATAATCAGACTCTGAACTTCAAAATACTTAACCTCCAGTTATGTTGGGGTTTAGCATAAATAATGCAGCAGACAAAGTTGAATTTTAAGTACAAACATAGAAGATCTCTAACTCATTTGAAAAAAACTTATTAAAGTCAGATTTTGTAAGGCCTTTTGGGAATTTAATAATGAAAATGATAAGTACAGAAGGTTTTCATGCAATAGAATTTCATGACCAAAATAGTGTTTTCAGATTAGTCTGGTTGCAGTGTGGGGAGAGATTGGAAGGGGAAAGCCTTCGGGCAGTAGCCAAATCAAATATCACAGAGGAGCTGCTGAAGGCCAAGGCTGGCGAGTGGCAGTAGGGATGGAACATGGAGAGAAAGTGAGAGGGAATTTTTAAAAGGAGGAGGAAGCGGGTGCTTCTCCAGGATGTCTCCAAATGCCAGACCATATCTTACTTGTGCGGTCCTCCTCCCAGCTTCCTGCCCTCTGCCCCTGGACTCCACATCCAAAGACACAATCAGTGCAGCCCCCACCCAGCCTCTGTCCCACAGGGAAGGCCAGGCTGACCTGAGAATTTTGTCACATACTCCATTTCCTCTAACCAGTTCTTTTTTTTTGTTTTTCTGCTAATTAATTTTAAAAAATAATAATAGTTCCTCTAATCCACTTTATTCTTAGAATTTTAATTTAATTTTAATTTTAAATTTTTCCTTCTTTTGCCTTTTTAGTTCTGATTTCCTGTTCCATAGCCTTAATCCCAAGGAATGATCTGTTTTTAGCTTTTCATCTTACGGGCTTTAGCCTTCTAGCCTTAACTATTATAGCTTTTACTCATGTTTTAACCTTTTATCTCATTGGCTTATAGTATTTTATCTTTTATTTTTAAATCTCTTGTGCTTTGTATTTTTAAACTCTTAACGTTTTATCTTTGTGGGGATTTTAAATCTTCTATTTTAGCTTCCACTTCATTCTCTTTTAGCTTAATTTTTCTTATCTTATTCTCTCTTTTAAAATTTTAACCTCTACTTAACCAACTGTCCCTTTTAATTTTTTAAAAATTTTCCATCATTTTTTCTTCTTTTATATTGTTTCTTGGTTTTAACATATTTTTATAATGAACATCAAGGGATGATAGGTAAAGGACTCAAATCACCATAATTAGGGAAGTTTGGGCACTCCTTTCCCCACCCTCACCTGCATCCCCTAACCTCCTGTACCTCCAGTATCCAAAGGCCTTTCTGGTGACCCCCATGGATCCTCTAGCCTCTATAAGACTGAATCAAAACCATAAAAAATAAATAACTTTATAATGAAAAGAGAAACTGTGTTTTCAAATCCATGACCTCTGACATATATAGCCTATGAATTTTTGGCAAAGAAGGTCAATATTATACAAGCCAAGGAGAAATGATAACTGGGGGATCAACAAAAATCAACCCTTTGTATAACACACCCGGGCCAGGCTATCTTGAGGAAGCAAATGATTTTGAAACTCATAAAAGAAAGCAAAGTAGATGGCCCTGGGCCAGATTATTTGTACTACTTATAAACTCATATGCTTCTAATACACTTAATTCCAGATTGGTCACCGCCCCCCTTCTCAGAAGATTCAGAGAAGCATCTTCTTGGGGTAGCTTTCTTTCCCTTGTAATAAAAGATGAGGATAAGCTAGCCAAAGTGGAAGTGATCAAAAATAGGACTTTAAAAAATGTGAATCTGATATGCTCTTGCTAGAGGCTGCCTTTTTTTGTCATGACTTAGGTTGGAAATCCTAAGGACAGGAAGAGAGCAATTTTACCTCCATATAATGGGTGTAAGTTTCCCTCAGAAAGTTTTAGGAAAATCACTGAGGTTGGTTTCCCTAATTTTTTCCCTGTCTTCTTAAGGAAGAAAAGGAAAGGACTGAGTCTTCAAAGGATGGCTTAGTCGTAAAGGCCACGCCCCTGCCATACACAATTTCATCCCATAGCACTCCTATCAGATCCTCATTTAAAAGTATGCTAAGGGGCTCTCTCTTTGAGAACCAATCTTGCCCTGTTATTTTACAACTTGCTAACCCATAACTCCTTCCCCACCTCAGGAAGTGACATGGCCTCCAATCCTTCCTGATCATAAGCAGGACAGGAGTCACTCTCCTCACAATTTCACTTGAGAATATTCCTTCTTTTGCTGACCACTGAGTCTCAGCCTACTATACTGACCTGGTGCAAAAAGCCAAACTCAACTGGTACAGAAAGCAACCTCAACTGTTGCAGGAACTGTCTAGTCAGGCTCTACCTCCAACAAGATACTTTTCCATAAGTACAACCTTAAAGCCCCTAGAGCTTACTGATGACATTTTAGCCATTCATTCATTCAAAATGATATAGTTATACCACTGTGTGAGAGCCACTGTCCTAGGCAATTGCAAGATATGAACAAAACCATGTCCCAGTTCTCGTGAAGCTTACAAGCTAAACAAACCAACAAAGATATGTCAGCTGGTGAGCAGAAAAGTAAAGCAGAGAAAGGAGTTGTGAGGGAATGAGAGCAGGTGGCATTTTAGATGTGGTCACTGTCTGAGAAGGTGGCAGCTGAGAAGAGGCTGCAATGAAGTGACGGGGTAGACCTCAGAGAAACCTGGAGGAAGAGCAATCTGACATGCACTGCTGGGTTTACAGCCAAGTGTTATGGAAAATGTTCACTATGTTCCCAGGGAGATGTCTGTTGAGTCACAGTTCTAGGAAATGTTTGTTCCTCTTGAACAACCACTTTGTTTTTATCTTAAGGACACTGTGAATCTGGTAACAATTGTGAAACTTTTTAATGTAGCTGTGGAGAATCTTAGATGAAAATTCGTGGCCCAACTCTAGCAAATGTTCCAAATGAAATGTGACACTTTGTGTATTATCTCACCCATGACCTTCATAACCTTCTTATCTCTCTTCCCTTTGCCAGTTTTCCTCATCAAAGTTTGTTTTCACACTATTTTGTTTTATTATAGACATTTGTCCCTTTCTGAAGCAAGAGAGTACAGAGAGACAGAGAAAAAGAACAAAGGAGCAAAGGAGAAGAGAGACAGAGAGACATACAGTAGAGAAGGAGGAAGAGAAAGAGAAAAGAGAGAGAGAGAGAGAGCTGCAGACAATTCAAAGAGACCAAGAAAGGCCATCAGATACTAAATCATTAGTATTGGGAGGTCATTGCTAATCTCAAAGAAAATAATTTAAGTTAAATAAATGCTGGAAGTGAAAGCCGGATTTCTGAATGTATAGTTGAAAACCATCTAAGTCTCTGTGGTGACCTAAATGGGGAGGAAATCAAAAAAAGGGGGATATATGTATACATATGGCTGATTCACTTTGCTGTACAGCAAAAACTGACACAGCAGTGTAAAGCAACTAATACTCCAATTAAAAAACAAAACAAAACAAAAAAAAACAAGTAAGTGGCTAGTATGAACCACTTGGCTCTCTGACTGCATATCCACAGCAACTCTCTCGCACAGGCACACATAAGTTGGCACCATGGTGCTCCCCACAGAAGCTGGCAGTGCTGCCTCTGGTGGCTCATGAGTCTTTTCAGTACTAATTTCATTCCTGGGGAGCCAAATAAGACTGGGTCTGATGTTAGATTGCCTGTGTCCAAATTCTGCCTCTCTCTCTCAGCAGCTTTGTGATTTGGGCCAACTCTCTTAACCTCTCTATGCCTCTTATTTTCTCAATTGTAAAATAGTTATAATGAATTAGACTTATCTCAGAAAATGATTGAAACAATTAAATGGGATGAGAGAGAGGAAAATAGGACCTGGAACAGTTACTTATATAAAAAGCACAGGTAGGTGCTTACCACATTTTAGCTAGTATACTACTATTAAGTCTACTTAGGAGAGTGCATTGGTACAAAGGAAGGAAATTGAAACATAAGAGTCCCTGCCATCCTTCAGACTTCATCCCTAGATTGTGGAGGCAGTTTTAATCCTCCATTTATTCTAAATCCTGAAGAATGACAGAGTCTAAGACTCAGATTGTCCAGAAGTGTTGCAATTACCTTAAGAATTCTCTTCAAGCTTATGGTGGTTACCTGGCTTCTTTACATATACGCAAGTTTCACCAACAGCTAACATCACAAATTCTTCTCCAATTAAAAAACCTCAGCTCTTATTTAGAGGAACTAGTTTTCTTTTTATAAAACCTTATGGAAAAGGATGTAACACTAAAAGTCAAGTTTCTGGGAAAAAATGGGGAAAGATCTACCACTTCCAGGAGTCCGCCTATTCTAAAGGAAATTCTGAGTGTGTCATGCTCCCACAGAATTTGTAATCTTCCTGCATTGAGCCTGCATTCTACTAGGTGAATACACTAACCTAATTTTTATCTGGACAAACTCAAAGCAACTATTACCAAATTTTTAAAACTTTCTAAAATTAGATGTAATTTCTGTTAGATAAACACCTAAAACACAAAAAGCCAGTTTTGTGAGGTCAGTCCTTCATAGGCATATGTTCTAGAATGTTCCAGAAAGCTAGAAGTTTGCAGTCGCATTTCCTAGATAGCTGGCGAGCTACCCAAGCAGCCATGTATTTAAAATGGCCTCTCTTATTGCTAATGTGTAAAAAGAGTGGACTCAACCACTTGATATTATTTTTTTATTTTCCTGCCTGAGTTATCACTGGGTGTTAGTCTTCATTTGGTTTTCATCTCACTTCTCACTGAGGTATTTAAAATGGAGGAGAGGGAAGCCCACGAATTCCAACAACAAAATATTAGGAGTTACAGAAATAATGAAAAGAGCACTACCTGTGACTTGTGCGAGTGGAATCCTGTGGGACGTAACTCAGTTTACATGTGGATAAGAATTATCAAAGCAAAAACTGCACTGGACAGAGTTATAGAGCCATGTGGAGCACAGGCTCTTGGTGCTCCAGCCAGGCGTCAGGGCTGTGCCACTGACGTGGGAGGGCCAAGTTCAGGACACTGGTCCACAAGAGACCTCCCAGCTGCACGTAATATCAAAGGGTGATAATCTCCCAGAGATCTCCATCTCAACGCCAAGACCCAGCTCCACTCAATGACCAGCAAGCTACAGTGCAGGACACCCTATGCCAAATAAATAGCAAGACAGGAGCACAACCCCATCAATTAGCACAGAGGCTGCCTAAAATCATAATAAACCCACAGACACCCCAAAACACACCACCAGATGTGGACCTGCCCACCAGAAAGACAAGATCCAGCCTCATCCACCAGAACACAGGCACTAGTCCCCCCCACCAGGAAGCCTACACAACCCACTGAAACAACCTTAGCCACTGGGG
>NC_041219.1:95329190-95332897 GCF_002837175.3 Physeter macrocephalus
TGTGAAACTTTTTAATGTAGCTGTGGAGAATCTTAGATGAAAATTCGTGGCCCAACTCTAGCAAATGTTCCAAATGAAATGTGACACTTTGTGTATTATCTCACCCATGACCTTCATAACCTTCTTATCTCTCTTCCCTTTGCCAGTTTTCCTCATCAAAGTTTGTTTTCACACTATTTTGTTTTATTATAGACATTTGTCCCTTTCTGAAGCAAGAGAGTACAGAGAGACAGAGAAAAAGAACAAAGGAGCAAAGGAGAAGAGAGACAGAGAGACATACAGTAGAGAAGGAGGAAGAGAAAGAGAAAAGAGAGAGAGAGAGAGAGCTGCAGACAATTCAAAGAGACCAAGAAAGGCCATCAGATACTAAATCATTAGTATTGGGAGGTCATTGCTAATCTCAAAGAAAATAATTTAAGTTAAATAAATGCTGGAAGTGAAAGCCGGATTTCTGAATGTATAGTTGAAAACCATCTAAGTCTCTGTGGTGACCTAAATGGGGAGGAAATCAAAAAAAGGGGGATATATGTATACATATGGCTGATTCACTTTGCTGTACAGCAAAAACTGACACAGCAGTGTAAAGCAACTAATACTCCAATTAAAAAACAAAACAAAACAAAAAAAAACAAGTAAGTGGCTAGTATGAACCACTTGGCTCTCTGACTGCATATCCACAGCAACTCTCTCGCACAGGCACACATAAGTTGGCACCATGGTGCTCCCCACAGAAGCTGGCAGTGCTGCCTCTGGTGGCTCATGAGTCTTTTCAGTACTAATTTCATTCCTGGGGAGCCAAATAAGACTGGGTCTGATGTTAGATTGCCTGTGTCCAAATTCTGCCTCTCTCTCTCAGCAGCTTTGTGATTTGGGCCAACTCTCTTAACCTCTCTATGCCTCTTATTTTCTCAATTGTAAAATAGTTATAATGAATTAGACTTATCTCAGAAAATGATTGAAACAATTAAATGGGATGAGAGAGAGGAAAATAGGACCTGGAACAGTTACTTATATAAAAAGCACAGGTAGGTGCTTACCACATTTTAGCTAGTATACTACTATTAAGTCTACTTAGGAGAGTGCATTGGTACAAAGGAAGGAAATTGAAACATAAGAGTCCCTGCCATCCTTCAGACTTCATCCCTAGATTGTGGAGGCAGTTTTAATCCTCCATTTATTCTAAATCCTGAAGAATGACAGAGTCTAAGACTCAGATTGTCCAGAAGTGTTGCAATTACCTTAAGAATTCTCTTCAAGCTTATGGTGGTTACCTGGCTTCTTTACATATACGCAAGTTTCACCAACAGCTAACATCACAAATTCTTCTCCAATTAAAAAACCTCAGCTCTTATTTAGAGGAACTAGTTTTCTTTTTATAAAACCTTATGGAAAAGGATGTAACACTAAAAGTCAAGTTTCTGGGAAAAAATGGGGAAAGATCTACCACTTCCAGGAGTCCGCCTATTCTAAAGGAAATTCTGAGTGTGTCATGCTCCCACAGAATTTGTAATCTTCCTGCATTGAGCCTGCATTCTACTAGGTGAATACACTAACCTAATTTTTATCTGGACAAACTCAAAGCAACTATTACCAAATTTTTAAAACTTTCTAAAATTAGATGTAATTTCTGTTAGATAAACACCTAAAACACAAAAAGCCAGTTTTGTGAGGTCAGTCCTTCATAGGCATATGTTCTAGAATGTTCCAGAAAGCTAGAAGTTTGCAGTCGCATTTCCTAGATAGCTGGCGAGCTACCCAAGCAGCCATGTATTTAAAATGGCCTCTCTTATTGCTAATGTGTAAAAAGAGTGGACTCAACCACTTGATATTATTTTTTTATTTTCCTGCCTGAGTTATCACTGGGTGTTAGTCTTCATTTGGTTTTCATCTCACTTCTCACTGAGGTATTTAAAATGGAGGAGAGGGAAGCCCACGAATTCCAACAACAAAATATTAGGAGTTACAGAAATAATGAAAAGAGCACTACCTGTGACTTGTGCGAGTGGAATCCTGTGGGACGTAACTCAGTTTACATGTGGATAAGAATTATCAAAGCAAAAACTGCACTGGACAGAGTTATAGAGCCATGTGGAGCACAGGCTCTTGGTGCTCCAGCCAGGCGTCAGGGCTGTGCCACTGACGTGGGAGGGCCAAGTTCAGGACACTGGTCCACAAGAGACCTCCCAGCTGCACGTAATATCAAAGGGTGATAATCTCCCAGAGATCTCCATCTCAACGCCAAGACCCAGCTCCACTCAATGACCAGCAAGCTACAGTGCAGGACACCCTATGCCAAATAAATAGCAAGACAGGAGCACAACCCCATCAATTAGCACAGAGGCTGCCTAAAATCATAATAAACCCACAGACACCCCAAAACACACCACCAGATGTGGACCTGCCCACCAGAAAGACAAGATCCAGCCTCATCCACCAGAACACAGGCACTAGTCCCCCCCACCAGGAAGCCTACACAACCCACTGAAACAACCTTAGCCACTGGGGACAGACACCAAAACCAACAAAACTATGAACCTGCAGCCTGCAAAAAGGAGACCCCAAACAGAGTAAGTTAAGCAGTTCCAAAATCTTAGAAATAGAATGGAGAAAATAAAGAAATGTTTAACAAGGACCTAGAAGAACTAAAGAGCAAACAAACAGTGATGAACAACACAATAAATGAAATTAAGAAGTCTCTAGAAGGAATCAATAGCAGAATAACTGAGGCAGAAGAACGGATAAGTGACCTGGAAGATAAAACAGTGGAAATAAATATTGCAGAGCAGAATAAAGAAAAAAGAATGAAAAGAATTGAGGACAGTCTCAGAGACCTCTGGGACAACATTAAATGCACCAACATTCGAATTATAGGGGTCCCAGGAGAAGAAGAGAGAAACAAAGGGTATAAGAAAATATTTGAAGAGATTATAGTTGAAAACTTCCCTAATATGGGAAAGGAAATAGTTAATCAAGTCCAGGAAGCACAGAGAGTCCCATACAGGATAAACCCAAGGAGAAACACGCCAAGACACATATTACTCAAACTATCAAAAATTAAATACAAAGAAAACATATTAAAAGCAGCAAGGGAAAAACAACATATAACACGTAGGGGAATCCCCATAAGGTTAACAGCTGATCTTTTAGCAGAAACTCTGCAAGCCAGAAGGGAGTGGCAGGACATATTTAAAGTGATGAAGGAGAAAAAGCTACAACCAAGATGACTCTACCCAGCAAGGATCTCCTTCAGCTTTCATGGAGAAATTTAAAGCTTTACAAACAAGCAAAAGCTAAGAGAATTCTGCAGCACCAAACCAGCTTTACAAAAAATGCTAAAGGAACTTCTCTAGGCAGGAAACACAAGAGAAGGAAAAGACCTACAATAATAAACCCCAAACAATTAAGAAAATGGTAATAGGAACATACATATTGATAATTACCTTAAATGTAAATTGATTAAATGCTCCAACCAAAAGACATAGACTGGCTGAATGGATACAAAAACAAGACCCGTATATATGCTGTCTACAAGAGACTCACTTCAGACCTAGGGACTCATACAGACATATACAGTGAGGGGATGGAAAAAGATATTCCATGCAAATGGAATTCAAAAGAAAGCTCAAGTAGCAATTCTCATATCAGACAAAATATACTTTAAAACAAAGACTATTACAAGAGACAAAGAAGGACACTACATAATGATC
>NC_041219.1:95333046-95334507 GCF_002837175.3 Physeter macrocephalus
CATAAAAGGGGAAATCGACAGTAACACAATCATACTAGGGGACTTTAACATCTCACTTTCACCAATGGACAGATCATCCAAGATGAAAATAAATAAGGAAACACAAGCTTTAAATGATAAATTAAACAAGATGGACTTAATTGATATTTATTGGACATTCCATCCCAAAACAACAGAATACACTTTTTCTCAAGTGCTCATGGAACATTCTCCAGGATAGATCATACCTTGGGTCACAAATAAAGGCTTGGGAAATTTAAGAAAATTGAAATCGTATCAAGTATCTTTTCCGACCACAACACTATGAGACTAGTTATCAATTACAGGAAAAAATCTGTAAGAAATATAAACAAATGGAGGTTAAACAACACACTACTTAATAACCAAGACATCACTGAAGAAATCAAAAAGGAAATCAAAAAATACCTAGAAACAAATGACAATGAAAACACAATGACCCAAAACCTATGAGATGCAGCAAAAGCAGTTCTAAGATGGAAGTTTATAGCAATAAAATCCTACCTTAAGAAACAAGAAACATCTCAAATAAACAACCTAACCTTGCACCTAAAGCAATTAGAGAAAGAAGAACAACACAAAAAGGGAGAAGACTCAAATCAATAGAATTAGAAATGAAAAAGGAGAAGTAACAACTGACACTGCAGAAGTACAAAGGATCATGAGAAAATACTACAAGCAACTCTATGCCAATAAAATGGACAACATGGAAGAAATGGACAAATTCGTAGAAATGCACAACGTGCCGACACTGAACCAGGAAGAAATAGAAAATATGAGCAGACCAATCACAAGCACTGAAATTGAAACTGTGACTAAAAATCTTCCAACAAACAAAAGCCCAGGACCAGATGGCTTCACAGGCGAATTCTATCAAACATTTAGAGAAGAGCTAACACCTATCTTCTCAAGCTCTTCCAAAATATAGCATAAGGAGGGACACTCCCACACTCATTCTACGAGGCCCCCATTACTCTGATACCAAAACCAGACAAAGATGTCACAAAGAAAGAAAACTACAGGCCAATATCACTGATGAACATAGATGCAAAAGTCCTCAACAAAATACTAACAAACAGAATCCAACAGCGCATAAAAGGATCATACACTATGATCAAGTGGGATTATTCCAGGATTGCAAGAATTCTTCAATATACACAAATCAATCAACGTGATACATCATATTAACAAACTGAAGGAGAAAAACCATATGATCATCTCAACAGATGCAGAGAAAGCTTTCGACAAAATTCAACACCCATTTATGATAAAAACCCTCCAGAAAGTAGGCATAGAGAGAACTTTCCTCAACATAATAAAGGCCATATATGACAAACCCACAGCTAACATCGTTTTCAATGGTGAAAAACTGAAATCATTTCCACTAAGATCAGGAACAAGACAAGGTTGCCCACTCTCACCACTCTTATTCAACATAGTTTT
>NC_041219.1:95334605-95335229 GCF_002837175.3 Physeter macrocephalus
AGAAATTAAAGATGATACAAATAGATGGAGAGATATACCATGTTCTTGGATTGGAAGAATCAACATTATGAAAATGACTCTACTAACCAAAGCAATCTACAGATTCAATGCAATCCATATCAAACTACCAATGGCATTTTTCACAGAACTAGAACAAAAAATTTCACAATTTGTATGGAAACACAAAAGATCCCGAATAGCCAAAGCAATCTTGAGAAAAAAAAATGGAGCTGGAGGAATCAGGCTCCCTGACTTCAGACTATACTACTAAGCTACAGTAACCACGACAGTATGGTACTGGCACAAAAACAGAAGTATAGATCAATGGATAGAAAGCCCAGTGATAAACCCACACACATATGGTCACCTTCTCTTTGATAAAGGAGGCAAGAAAAATGGGACCTAATGAAACTTAAAAGCTTTTGCACATAAAAAATGCGAGAAAATATATGCAAATGAAGCAACTGGCAAAGGATTAATCTCCAAATTGTACAAGCAACTCATGCAGCTCAATAGAAAAAAACAAGTAACCCAATCCAAAAATGGGCAGAAGACCTAAATAGACATTTCTCCAAAGAAGATATACAGATTGCCAACAAACACATGAAAGGATGCTCAACATCA
>NC_041219.1:95335239-95355989 GCF_002837175.3 Physeter macrocephalus
CCCTCTTGCACTGTTGGTGGGAATGTAAATTGATACAGCCACTATGGGGAACAGTATGGAGGTTCCTTAAAAAACTACATATGGAACTACCATATGACCCAGCAATCCCACTACTGGGCATATACCCTGAGAAAACCATACTTCAGAAAGAGTCATGTACAAAATGTTCATTGCAGCTGTATTTACTATAGCCAGGACATGGAAGCAACCTAAGTGTCCATCAACAGATGAATGGATAAAGAAGAAGTGTCACATATATACAATGGAATATTACTCAGCCATAAAAAGGAATGAATCTGAGTTATTTGTAGTGAGGTGGTTGGACATACAGGCTGTCATACAGTGAAGTAAGTCAGAAAGAGAAAAACAAATACTGTATGCTAACACATATATGTGGAATCTAAAAAAAAAAAAAAAATGGTCAGAAGAACCCAGGGGCAAAATGGGAATAAAGATGCAGACCTACTAGAGAGTGGACTTGAGGATACAGGGAGGGGGAAGGGTAAGCTGTGACAAAGTGAGAGAGTGGCATGGACATATATACACTACCCAACATAAAATAGATAGCTAGTGGAAAGCAGCCACATAGCACAGGGAGATTAGCTCAGTGCTTTGTGATCACCTAGAGGGGTGGGAGAGGGAGGGGAATGAAAAGAGGAAATGAAACAGGAAATATTCAAGATAATTTCCCAGAATTAAATACATGAGTCTCCAGACTGAAAAGGTTCATTGAGTGTCCTCAATAAAGAGTGAAAGAGACCTATATCAAGATATTTATGATGAAATTTTAAAACACTAGGGACAAAGAGTAAATCCTACAAACTTAGGTGACGTAAAACAGAAACAGGTTTATTGCAAAGCAACAGGAATCCCAATGGTGTTAAAAGAAAAGGGACTAACACTGTCAAAATTCCACTTTGGCCAAAATCAATTAAAGTAGAATAAAGATATTTTCAGGAATTCAATATCTATGAAAATTTCATGTACACAATTTTTTTGAAAAGCTACTAAAGCAAATGTTCTCCCAAAACAAGAAAGTAAACCAAGAAAGGACTACAAAGAATCCAAGAACCCAGGAAAGAAGTGAAAGGAATCCCCAGAATTATGGTCCAAGAGGATTTAATAGTAATAACTGAGCATCAGACCCAGAGAGTCAGAGGCTCAGACTAGGCAAGAAGAGCAGAGAGCCCCAGAGGGATGTCTTCAAAAGACAAGAAACTGATAGAATTCCTGATGTACTTGGATGTGTTAAGAGAATACCAACACCTCTGACAAAGATTTTGGGGAAGAATGAATACATGAAAAAGGAAGCAAGTACAAGACAATTATCATATCTAGAAAGGACAAGAACTTTTCACAAAAAAATTAAACTTACTGTAGAATTCTATATGACTCATCTGTGAGTTGCATTTGCATGAGCACAATAATGTAAATACTGAATACTGATCTAACCAAAAATGATTATTTAACTACACAATAGCAGGAATTCAACTGATATTATCAAATGGCCACCTAAGACTGTATTTTAGAAACACAAAGGAAAACACCAAAAGAAACAACGAAAATAGTTTAAAATGCTGTCCCACGGAGTAAGAATCTGGTACATGATGTAGAGAGGGAAAGAAGACAGCTGTTTTGTTTCAAATGAGGTAATATTGGTCAAGTATTTAGTAGAGCATCTGGCATATAAGAAGAGCAATCTTAGTGTTTGACGAATGAATGAATGAATGAATAAAATTTTGTAGTAAGTCTAGTAGAACTATTTCTCATTTTAATTTGAATATGGGTATATATTTAAATATAAAATTTTGATTGAATTAAAAAATTAAAAAGTCTAAGAAATTAATAAAACATGGTAATAATGTTTTGAAGTTATTATACCACATTTTTCAAGATCTGAAAATAGTCCACTTTTGTAGCTTCATCTTGTCATTCCCTTTCCAAAAATCTTATTTAACTGCCCCTACAAAACACCCACCCTTTCCCTAACATTCTGTGCACTTTTATATTTCTCTGCTCTTCCCATACCATTTTTGATGGCTAGAATCTTCTCCTCAAACCCCATCCCACTCCCCATTCTGCAATCTTTACCTTCAACAAAAGCCTGGAAAACTCCTGTAAGGAGTTTATACGATCAAAGGTCACATCAGCCCTCCTGAACCTTCCCTCTCTCCTCCAAGCAGAATCAGTTCCTCTACCCATCCTGTTAAATTGTAATTATTTCTATAAGTGTTTCTACCCTATGAGTCTAAGCACTTCTTTCCCATAAGTAGCATCTCCATCTCAGGCGACTTTATACACCAGGGATTACCTGGTGCATGCTATGTTTTCAATAAGTATTTAATGAATGAACTAAGAGTGCTAAATAAGTCAGAGTAGAAGTAAATTGACAAGAAATATACACAGGAAATAACAACAAACCAAGCTGGCTGACAACAACCATTCTCAAACGGAACAGTGATATTTTCTGAAAGATTTACCACTATCAAGGTCTCTTTTACACACTCTCAAAATATCAACAATTTATGGGGTTATAAACATTTTCCTACATTTTAAAAATTGAGTTCTCTCTAAATCTACTGTGGATATGAATTTTTTTCAAATAGCTTATTTAATTTTTTTGAACTTACTTAAAAAAATTATCCATACAACAAACTGTTGCTGGTAATTCAACTCAATGTGCGTGTGTGTGTGTGCACGCATGTGGTTTTTTTTCTTAACTAGTCTTCCTGGTGTTTCCAGAAAAGTTTCATGTATTGTACCTAGACTTGAAACTAAGCAAAGGAGATCAGTGTAGATAATGATCAATCACTGACCTTCAGCACCTTTTAAATGAGGTCATCCATACAGGAATTGGAAATCATATGTAAATTTTGCCCTCAGTAGTAAACTAGGGCAAGAAGGCTAGTATTATTTCTCTACCTATGCAAACTTTTCTCAGACTTTTTATGATTCAAAGTTAAAATATTTTCTGCTTAAATAATCTCCTTTGTCTTAAAGTCATAATTTGCTCAAGCCATAAGAAGATATATGAACTCTCTCCTAGTTTCACTTCTCTTTACCATTATTTTAACCAGTGGTGGCCAAGACAATACACGCCCTTCCTATGTACTGTAGGGTCAGGCTGCACACCCCAGACTTTTTCCACTCCTAATTAGACTGGACTGATTCTTTCACCCCTCATAAACAAACAAAGATCTGAATGAAGTAGGTGAGTATTTTTAAATGCTCAATGTATCTGGGTTCAAACAAATGTCAATATTGTATTAGGAAGAGTTTTGCCTGAGTAGATCTTCAAAGTATTTGCAAATTGTGCAATGTATTTATGTGGGTATGTATTGACAATTATTTCTTTAGTTAACAAACACTTCTTGAGCAACTTCTGTGTCCAGACACTGTGTCAGAAACTAGGATTATAATCATGAATTAGATCTAGCCTTGTACCAATGGAATTCACAGTCCAGTGAGAGAGACAAACAAAAATTAGATCACCACAATGCTGGTGGTAAGAATCATATTAGATGTTTTCGTGGGCCGCTTAGGAGGAGCAGTTAACTCAGTTTTGGAGAATAAAGAAATTCTTCCAAAAGAGATCATGTTTAAGTTAAGGACTGAAAAATGAGTAGGAAATTGAAAGTGGGAATGAGGAGGTAAGCGGGAGGTTCTAGAAAAAGAGAACATTATGCTCAAAAACCTGAAGGCAAAAATATGTCACTTTTGGGGGAAAAAGCAAGTAATTCAGTATGGCTAAAGCACAGCACTGGGGGCTGGGCAGTGAGTGGATCTCAGCTAGAGAAGGAAGCAAGCACCACAGAATGAAGGGTTGATTCTGAAGGTGATGGAAAGCCACAGACAGATTTATGTAGAACCAGTGCATGATCACATTTGCTTTTCGGAAAAAAATCTGCATTGTAGAGAACAGATGATGGGAGAAGACAAAACAAACCAGAGCTGTTTTCAGTTATCCGGGGAGAACAAAACAGGGACCCCTAATGGGGAGCTATGACAGTGGAGCAAAGAAGAGAGATTTGCAATATTATTAATGAGGGAGATTTAGCGGGAGTTGGTGATTATTGAATGTAGGAGCATAAGGGAGAGCAGTATTCTGAATAATTCCCAGGTTGTTGCTTGGGCATCTAGGTACCATTCATACTTCTTTGCAATGGTGGGGAGTGGGGAAGATTTGGGTGCCCTGGGAGGTATGCAAGCAGGTATATTTAATAGGTACTCTGGGTATGGCATTCCCTCCAGAGAGCTCTCTGGGCAACAGTTAAATACTGGAATCATCTGCATGAATTTAAGTCCCTGATCCCTTGAGCATCAGAGTTGAGAAACTGTTCCAATCCCAAGGCATTTAGTTATGTTCATAAAGTAGATAATTTGTCAAGTTCCCTTTGGTAGCTCCCAGTCATGTTCAAATACCTCCCCTAAAAACACACCACAGATACTCAATAATAATACTTCTCCCCAAACACCAACAATACTTCCAGAAGATTTCAGAAGGCATTCAGGAACAATATCAGAAAATTCTCATTAAGCACCTTTATGTGTGAAGCGCTCTGCTGGTTTGGAAGTTGCAGAGATGAATATAACTCAGGAGCTGCCTTGGAAGGACTCACAGTGCAGCAGGTTGATAGGCAATTAAAAAATCGTTAGAGCAATGTGATTAGGATAATCAAGGTGCTAAAAGAGCAAGGAGGAGAAAGCCTGGAACAATCAGTGAAGGCTTCATGATAGTGGATGCTCTTGAGCTAAGTCTTAGGAGTGAGTTATCAGGCAACTCAGATAAGAGGCTTAGAGCAGAGAAGAGAAAAGGACCCAGGAACACAAAACAGTCTTGTACAGTTAACATCTAGCAAATAGAAGGTAGCTCAGGATGCCAGGAAGGAAGCAAGGTATAAGAGGTCACATCACAAATGATCATGTGTGCCATAGTAAGGATCAGGAGGAATGCCTATGGGAAGCTGCAAAGTTCCAGGTGAAAAATTCTAAGAGCCTGAACTAAGACAGGGACAGAGAAAATGGATGCAAATTGGAGAGAGACAAGAGAGTAGAAATGGAAAGTTAGATATAAGAATTTTAGACATATAACAAAATTATAACTACCCAGCAGCCAGAAAAAAAAAGATTTACATTTATGTTCATTACAGTAAGTTTACTCTTAGAGGAAGTTAGAAATGCTTGGAATGGGGTCTGAACTTTTGAAATTGATGCCAGTGAGGTCAACTACAACCTTCTGCCCAATCTCTTTTGACCCTGCTTATCAACAATGGGGCAAGTTGGAGCTAATGTATTATACAAAGGTCTTATAATGCAGCATGGTAGAGTAAAAATACATATGATCCTTGGGGCTTGAGGACCTGGCCTTGAAAGCTGCCCCCTCTACTGACTTTTTGACCTTAAACTCCTATAAGCACGATACTGATGATGACCTTTACTCCCTGTGTATCACCAGGGAGAAGGAAAAGATGTTTGAGCATGTATGCATACATGCTGGTGTGTGTACATGTAAGCTGGTAAAATGCACACAAAAGACAGTTGCTTTCATTTTTACAGGGAACTATCACTGTAGAGAACCAAATTCAAGAGTCCGTAACTGGGAAGTGACTCACAACTCCTGTCCCGTCATGCCCAGGTGTTTTGTGTTACTCAAAACCAACATCCTTAAGCCAACTTCACAGCTGGTTTCAAACACTGGATGTTTTAGTCACCTTAAAAACTGGGGGGATATTGAATAGTTCCTTAACAAAAACGACACCAAAATTAAGTATATTGGATGACAAATACAATGAGGAAAATTAAAAGAGCTTTTCTGAGTCCATGGTTATGGCTTTATCCCCAAAGGATGCAGTTGGAAAATCTCACTCAAGTTATCCACAGACAACATATGTATATATGCATGTTTTACAGTTCTTTCTACAAATAGTATTATTGCCTTTACCAGAACTTGCATGCATAATGTTATCTGATGGTCTTATCTTTCCCAAGAATTCAATCCCTATCTTTAAAGATTCTTAAAAGTCACTAATGTTGAAAATACGTACATACAGACATGCATAACTATGTTCTTCCCAGTTCAGAAACACATGTACCTCTTTCTTTTGCTGCTACCAGCAACTTCTCCTCCCAGGCTTTATGCTTTCTTGGACTTTCTTCACTGGAGCTGGCATTTACCCTCGAGCTGACATTTCAACGTCAACCCACCAGGTGTCCACAGTCCTCTCTCCCGTGACACTCCTGGAGCAGATGGTGCAAATGGCCTGGCACATATATTCTGATGCATTGCAAAAACCAAACTGCCAGACTGCTGACTAGTTTGGCAAGAAAAGGAGAAAATTGTTGCTAAAAAAACTATTATGAATTATCCTTCATGTGGTGACTTTGGATTTGTCCCTGCTTAAAGATCATTAGTAACTTATTTAACCAGATTAAATGAAAGCTTTTAGAGGAGTTACCTGTTTGCAAAGATGGCCATAGGTGGCAGGAACTTGCCCATACAGAACAAGAGGCAAAAAATAGGAAGTCAAAACAAAATCATATCAAGTGCAACATGTCAAAAGAATTTTTTTTAATTGACTGCACAGGAACAGTAAAAGTTGGTTTTTGTTTGGGGGAAGAGGGGGGTGGTCTTTTTGACTTCCTGATACTATTCCAAAATGTCTAATACAAAACTGTGTTTTAATAATATTATTAGTCTATTATATTTAAAATATATATTTTAAAGATATTTTATAAGACAGTTATTTTGTACAAAGTGCTTCTTATTTTTTGCCCATTTGTAAAGGGCAACTTTGGAAATGTAATGGAATTCTACTGGGCAAATACACACACACACACACACACACACACACACACACACACACACACGCACACACCCCTAAATGTTTACTTCCATGAGATAAAGCCTTAGGATATAATCCCTTGTATCACTTGCATTATTTTACTCTAATCTTACTCTGGGTTATTTTGAGGCTGCCATCTCCCAGTCCTTCCAGTAGGATCTCTGCTGCCTCCCTATCTAGTTCAGCCACACCACTTCCTACCCCATGCTTCAGTCATCAGCCACTGAACTCTGGAATGAGCCATAGTGCCAGAAACATGGGGGTGTCTAGATTCAGTGTCCTCCTACTCTTGGTCATAAGGCCTATCCTATGCCACTAGGCTCCTGACTTGGGGCCCCTGCCCTCCTGGGGGGATCCTGGCCAGACACTTTCTAGGGCAATTTGAGTTTTAAAGCCCATATATCAATATATAAGCCTATTCCCAGTTTCCTTTACCCAAAGTGGCCAGTTGACTAAGTTCACAGCATGCATCACAGCTGAGCACCAGGGATAAAAAGAAAATCTTAAAAGCAGCCAATAAATTAAAAAGGTAAGTTGCATAAAAAAGGAACAAAGGTAAAGATGACAGCAGATTTCTCATCAGAATTAGTGCAGGTGAGAAAAGAGTATAGCAACATATTTAAGGTACTGAAAGAAAAAAAACTGTCAATTTGGAATTCTGTGGAAATGACTTTCAAAAACAAAAGTGAAACACTTTTTCAGACATATAAAAGTTTAAAGAATATATCACCTGTCAACCTACACTACAAGAAATGTTAAAGGAAGAATGGATCTATATAAAGGAATGAAGAGCACTAGGAATGGTAGCTACATGGTAAATATATAAGATGTTTTTATTATTATTTAAACCTTTTTAAAAGGTGATTGGTGGTTAACCAAAAATAATAACAGCATAACATATATAAAAGTAATATGTATGCCAACAATAACACAGATGTTGGAAAGGGATAAATGGAAATACACTGTTTAAAGGTTATTTTACAATTCATACAGTGGTTTAATATCACTTGAAAATAGATTGTGATAAGTTAAAGATGCATACTGTAAATCAGAAAACAACCACTGAAATAAAAACTAGAATAAGCCAGAAAATGAGATAAAATGGAAACTTAAAAAATTTAGTTAATTCAAAAGGTAGAAAAGGAGGACAAAGGAAACAGAGAACAAATGGGACAAACAGCTAAAAGATAGATTTAAATCTAATTGTATTAATAACATTAAATGCAAATGGTCTAAGTACCTCAATTAAAGGACAGAGACTATAAAATTAGATTAAAAGCAAGACCCAGTTTTATGCCCATTAAGAAATGCTCTTTCAATATAAAGACACATTCAGGTTAAGAATAAAGGGTTGGAAAATGCTAACTCAAATCGAAAGATTTCAGAGTGAAGAATATTACTGATAAAGAAGTTGTTTCATAATAATAAAAAGGGGTCAATCCACCAACAGGTTCATAAACATTTAAGCACCTAATAGCAGAGCTTCAGCATGAAGTAAAAACTGATAGAATTCCAGGGAGAAATAGACAGATTCATGCTTAGAGAGATTTCAATACACATCTCTCAGTAATTGATAAAAACCAATAGAAAATCATAAGCTTATAGAAGACACTATTAACAAACTTGATCTAATTGACATTTATAGAGCACTCCACTAAACAACTTCAGTATATAAATTCTTTTCAAGTGCCCAGGAAAATTTTTGAAGATAGACCATAGGTCATCTTTTGGGTCATAAAACAAGTCTCAGTAAATTAAGAGATTTTAATTCATACAAAGTGTATTCTCTGACCAGAATGGAATTAAATTAGAAATCAATAACATAAAATTACATGGAAAATCCCCGACTATTAGGAAACTAAATAATACACTTCTAAATAACCAGTGAGCTATAGAAGAAATCAAAAAGGAAATTAGAAAGTATTGTCAACTGAATGAAAATGAGGACATATCAATATTTGTGGGACGAAGTAGGATTTATAGGGAAATTTATAGCATTAAATGTACAGCATTAAAAGCATCTCTATAGAAGAAAATGTTGACAAATTCAACTTCATCAAAATTAATGTCTGCTCTTTTAAAGACACTGTTAAGAGAATGAAAAGACAAGCCACAGAATGGAAAAAAAAATTTTCAAACATATATCTGACAAAGAACTTGTACCAAGAGTACACAAATAGTTTGCAAAACTCACTAATAAAAAAGGAACACAATTTTCAAAAATAGGCACTATTTGAATAGACACTTTGCCTGAGAAGTTTTATATGTAGCAAATAAGCTCATGAAAAGATGCTCTACATTATGAGTCACTAGGAAAATGCAAAATGCCACAATGAAATAGCACTACACATCTGGCAGAATGACTAAAATTGACAAGTCTAACCATAGCAAATGCTTGAAGGACATAGAGGAACTGCAACTCTCATACATTGCCAGTAATAATGCAAAATTGTACTTTGGAAAACAGTTTGGCAGTTTCATAGAAAGTTAAACGTGCACCAACCGTATCACCCAGCCATTCCACTCCTAGGTTTTTACCCAAGAGAAAAGAAAACATATGCCCATACAAAGACTTGTGCATGAATGTTTATAGCAGATTCATTTCAATAGCCAAAAACTGGAAACACCCGAATTGTCCACCAATGAATGAATGGATAAACAAACTGGTATATCCATAAAATGGAAAATCACTTGGCAATAAAAAGGAAGGAACTATGGATAGACGCTCCATGGCAAATCTTGAAATAATTATGCTGAGTAAAGAAGCCAGAAATAAAAAGAGTATGTGCTCTATCAATCCTTTTATATAAAACTCTAGAAAATGTAAACTACCCCATGATGACAAAAACAGGTCAGTGGTTGCCTGGCAATGTGGCAAAGTATTGGGGGGTTCACATGAAAGTTTTGAGAGTGATGGATGTATTCATTATCTTGATTGCAGTGATGTTTTCAGTGTGCAGTGTGTATATATAGGTCAAACTCAACAAATTGCACACTTTAAATACGTGCAGTTTATTATATGTTGATAATGCCTAAAGCTATTAGAAAACATGGTTGGAAAGGATACATGCATGCCAGTGTTCACTGCAGTGCTGTTTTCAATAGCCAAGACATGGAAGCAACATAAATTTCCATCGACAGATGAATGGATAAAGAAGATGTGGTACATATATACAATGGAATATTACTTAGCCACTAAAAAGAATGCCATTAGCAGCAACATGGATGGACCTGGAGATTACCATACTAAGTGAGGTAAGTCAGACAGAGAAAGACAAATATCATATGATATAGCCTAGATGTGGAATCTAAGAAAAAAAAATTATACAAATGAACTTATTTACAAAACAGAAACAGACTCACAGACTTAATGAATTTATGGTTACCGGGGAGAAGAGGGGAGGATAGATTGGGAGTTGGGGATTGACACATGCACACTGCTATATTTAAAATAGATAACCATCAAGGACCTATTGTATAGCACAGGGAACTCTGCTCAATACTGCAATAAACTAAATGGGAAAAGAATTTGAAAAAGAATAGATACATGTATGTCTATAACTGAATCACTTTGCTGTACACCTGAAACTAACACATTGTTGATCAACTACACTCCAATATAAAATAAAATTTTTTTAAAAAACAACAAAAAAAGTTTTTTAAAAATTTAAAAATAAATTAAAAATAAACAACACATCTTTGCTCATCAAATACTGTCCTAGGATGGATGGCTCCTTCCTCTTCCTTTCCATCCTGTGTGGGGTAGTGATGGAGCTTGAATACTCCCACTTCCTCAAATCCATTAAAGCACAAATTAATACCATGAGTACACCAAGCATTCAAGGTAAATGGTCCATCCCTTCGTAGTCCTGAGTGTAATTCAGTCTGGCTAAGCTCCCACCATCAGGGATGGCAGGAAAGACAATCAAATCATTTTGATGGAAAATTTCCCTTGCTGTCTGTGATTCTCAGGAACACAGAGATTTGCACAATCCTGAAACACTGAGGAAGCTTCGGGTCCTCAGTTCATCCTGGCTGCTGTCCCTGGGGTCTTCTGTCCTAGGTCCCCAGGATCCCCTCTGAGATGGCAGCTACCACCCTTCCAATAAAAAGAAAAAATTACCACCGCAGACCACCACAGCTTTGATCAAGGTCCTACCAGGCAATATTAAAATCAGTATTAAAGATCATCCAATTCAATGGTTTTCAAGCTAGACCCTGAGGAGTTTCCTCAGGGCCTGCAGATGGATAGTTGAGGCTCTACACATCTTCATCTTCTATATTTTTTTAATTTAGAAATGAATCACTGGAACTCAGTGAATGTTCAACTTCCGGCGATAATAGCAAGCTGCTTTCCAAAGTGGTTGCCCTGATTACACCAGCAACGTGTACACCCAGGTCCTCTCCCACTCTTGGTATTATTAAATTTAAAAATTTTTGCCATTTGAGTGTAAAGTTGTTGCCAGGTAAAATACTGATTTGCATTTCCTTGATCACTAACAATGCTGAGTATTCTTCTCAACCCTAAGGTCTAAAATATAATCACTTATATTTTCTACTAAGGATTCGGAAGCTTTGTTTTTGACATGTAAGTTTATAATCTATCATCTTTCCCAACATTAAGGTCTAAAGGAGATTTACCTAGAATTTCTATTAAAGATTTTAAAGTGGTTTTTTTTTGGGGGGGTGGTTGTTTTGGGCATTTAAATCTTTAATCTGGAGTTGATCTTTTTTTCTTTTCTTTGGTCATGGTCACTGTCATCCTTTCATCATATCAGCAATCATTTGTTAAACACCTGGTGCCAAGCACTGCATTGAAATGCTTGAATAGCAATTTCAAAAGAACAACACTAATAGCAGTTAACAGTTATTGAGTTATTATGTGTCAGGCACTGTCCCAACCAACTTACAAAGAGCACCCTAATCATTCTTCACCATGTTACTATGAGATAGAGCCTATTTTTTTTTTTTTTTTTTTCAGTACACGGGCCTCTCACTGTTGCGACCTCTCCCGTTGCGGAGCACAGGCGCCCGACGCGCAGGCTCAGCGGCCATGGCTCACGGGCCCAGCCGCTCCGCGGCATGTGGGATCTTTCCGGACCGGGGCACGAACCCGTGTCCCCTGCATCGGCAGGCGGACTCTCCACCACTGCGCCACCAGGGAAGCCCAAGATAGAGCCTCTCCTTAACCCTATTTTAAAGAGGAGAAACGTGAGATTTCGACAGGCCAATTTACTCCATGACCTCATGAGCTAGTGAGGAGCTGAACTGGGGTGTGGCTTCTGTCTGACCCCAGAACCTGTGCTGTCTCCCATTAGGGGTTTCTGTCTCTCCCTTTTTTCCATTTTTGGGAACACTGTCTGCCATTGGCTATTTTTTCGTCATTATTTTGTAATCAAAGATGGAATATTTGATTCATGTCAGACCTAAAGATGTTTTCATTTTTTCCCTTTCTCAAGGCATCATCAAAATCAGAAGTTTAGAAGAGGGACGGTTGGGACTCTACACATCATCATTCTTTTTAAACCAAGCATTTTGTCCTTTACCTGTCTATCATATTGGGCTTCCTTTTAAGCTGTCATCAGAAGGAAGAAGTCTGTTGCTTCAAAAAGTTTGGAAATTACTGATCTAATATAAAACTCTTATTTCATGGAAAAGGAACTATGGCCCAGAAAGGCAAAGTGACTTTCTTAAAGGCGCACGGAGCTAGAGCGAGACCAGACTCAGGGCTCCAAGATCGCCCATCTCATGTCCTCACAAGTGCAATCCATTGCGTCTCTTTGGAACTCCTGCAGTAAGGTTGGCAAATGGAGATGTTTCCAGCTGAAGAACCTCAAAATGAGGCTCTTGAGTGTTCTTTGGTAAGTAGAAACATTAGCTTGAACCAGCCCAAATGATGGAATTTTTCTAGTATGTTATAGACAGACCCTTGTACTAAATGAGATATTAAAAAAGGGCTAGGGCTGTGTTGAATTGTATTCCTTTGTTCATTTTGTCAACCCCACGGAATGTTACATGAATACTATGGACTATATCAAAAAATTTCTTTGACTTATTTAAGTAAATCATGAGAAATATGTCAACATAAGTTAGTGGTTAAGAGTATAGGTGTTGAAATTGGTCAGGTTCAAATTCCAGCTCTTGTTTGTCAATGGACAATTCACTTAGCTCGTCTCAGCCCCTTTGCTCATTTTCAAAATGGAACTATAAAGCATTTCCTGCAGTGAGTTGCCATGAGGATTTTATAACGCAGGACAGGTGTTGCATTTATTGTGGTGACTAGAACATGGTGAGAGAGAGAGAGAAAAGGCATAGATGAAGCTGGAATATTAGATTGGGAGGCATATCCCTACTTGTCAAAGTAGATTAATATTCTCCACTGCAAGAAGAAAAGGTAAAGAATAAGAGTAGGAACAGATGTGTGTCTTAACCATAAGCACTTAAAACAAAAACTGAAAAAAAAAAATTTTGAGTGGTATTTGGAATAACAGGTGTGTTAGGAACAAGAACCCTGCCAAGCTGAACACCTGACAAGTAGCATCTAGACCTAAGTTTTAGCATATCTTTTTTTTTTTTTTTTTTTTTTTTTTTGTGGTACACGGGCCTCTCGCTGCTGTGTCCTCTCCCGCTGCGGAGCACAGGCTCCGGACGCACAGGCTCAGCGGCCATGGCTCACGGGCCCAGCCACTCCGCGGCACGTGGGATCCTCCCGGACCGGGGCATGAACCCGCGTCCCCTGCATCGGCAGGCGGACTCCCAACCACTGCGCCACCAGGGAAGCCCTAGCATATCTTTTTGTCAAAGAACAAAACACCTAGAGCTGAGAGTCCCTATAAAATATGCCAATCTGACCGTACAGCCCTGATACTTACATTTCCACTGTCTACTAGAGTCCTTCACCTGCTATCCCACAGACACCCCCAGATGCAGAGTGCCTAGCCCCCAAATATTTATTCTTCATGCCTCCTCAGTCACCGCCCACTCCACAACTCACAAATCCTGCTTCTCCCCTTGTATTCTCTCCCTCCCTTGTGGCCTCACTGTGGCGGTGACTACTTCCCCATGACAGAAATCTGGGAGTCATCCAGATCTCTCTCTCCCCTCACATTCAACCATATCTCCAGATTCTGTCCACTTCCCATCTGACTCTGTCTTCTCTGTCTGTTTCATCATGTCTTCAATCTTCTTAATTATGGATGGTACCTGATATATGAGTGATAGCTTCCTAATTGGTCTCCCTCTGTCCAATCCTGTCCTCTTCTAAATCACCTCTACAAGGCTCACAAGTATCTCTGAATTATAAGGAAAACCAAGTCACTCCTTTGATGATCCTTTGATACTTCCCCGTTATCTATAAGATACACACAAGCTCCTAGTGGCCTAAAAACTGCTTCCCGATATGGCTTTTTACTTGACTCTCCAGTCACTCAGCTGTCCTACCCTCTCTCTCCCATCTTTATGCTCCAGCAACAACAAATTCTAAATTTCTAATTACTGTAACATACTATACATTTGTGCCTTGGACATGCAATTCTTTCTGTCTGGAATGCCCTCCTCCTTTTGTCCATCTAGTGAGCCAAATTGAGTCTTCCATGATACACACCCTGCACTGGTTCCCACACAAAGTTAATTACCCTAGTGTTGATGTGTATACTGTTGCCCATATCAGGCTGTACTCTCAGCATTTGCTTATAAGGACTTTCCATTACACTTACTCCCAACAGCTTATTCATCTATACAGCCTCAGTCCCTAACCCAGTGCCTGGCATGTGGTAAGAGCTTAATCTGTCTTAATCCAATGTGACTGTTTACTGACCCTTAATTCTCTTCATGTTTATACAGATAATTTTTCAGGATCTATTCTGGGAATTTTTTACATGCCCTGGTTATAAAGCCTGATAGAAATCAACTTTGAAATAAAACATCTTCTTCATTTCAAAATAGAAGAATTGAGGGGCTGAGAATTTGGAAAGGGGACATTGAGTCAAACATCAGGGTAAAAGCACTCCAGGGCTGAAGGTGATGGGCTGAAACAGGATGATGCCCATTCTGGCATTGTAAAGGTGAAAGGCAATGTGAGGGAATCCAGAATTCATTGGTGTCAATGCTACAGGGACCATAAATCAGTCTTTGGCATTCCCTCTGCCAGGTGGTGCCCTTCATCATGAAGAGAGGCTCTGTCAGGATGAGTCAAATGTTTACTGCATTGAGTCAGCTGCACCAGCTCTTCCATGTAGGTACTCAACTAAATGCTAACAACACATCATTAACAAACTGCACAACCCATGTGTCTCCTCGTGACATCCAGCATCAAGCTGGAAAACATTCAAAGCTAACTCTTCTAAACCCAGGAGGATTGGAAAACTGGTGATCATCTCCCTACTCTACTCTACTACACACCATGGTTATATAATTAATTGATTCTTTCAAGGGCTCCCATACTGAACATTCTCATACTAACTTTAAACATCTCTTCTCTGTCTGTTTTGCCTTTTATATGAAGCTGCTTTTCTTCTCTCACTATTAAATCTAAAGAGGAAAAGGCTTCCTTGAAGTTTATCAACAAAAGCAAAAAAAAGCTAAAATTTACCGGTACAGAACTGTCCTTTATGGCAAAACAGTACCCAGCATGCCAGAATATGATGTTCCATGAATTACATGCAAATTTTTCATGCGATGGGGGCTGACTTCCAGCAATTTTCTTTCAACGGAAAGCTCTCTCTCTACTGAAAAATTCAGTCCAGGGGTACAGAGAATCCAGTATGCTGTGGCTGAACAGGAAGTTCTGTCCTCACTAACAAATGTAGTCTAAATATTTAGAGAACCCAGTAGAATGGGATTACCCTGTGACAATGAGGAAATTCCCAGAATGGAGGCCATACTCTGTACTGGAAAACTCAAGTCTGTTTTACCAAGAAAAATGGTGTGGTCTCATTCATTCAACTATCACTGGTGGAGATAGCTGTTTATTTAAGTCCCTTTCTGCCCCACATTGCACAAACCACATTCCTGTTTCTTCCATTTCAGCAGAATCCTTTACTTGAAATTAGGTACCTGCATCCAGACAACAGAATATTATTCAGCACTAAAAAAGAAATGAGCTGCCAAGTTGTGAAAGACACAGAGAAACCTTAAATGCATATTACTAAGTGAAAGAAGACACCGTAAAAAGACTATACACTGCACGATTCCAACTATATGACCTTATGGAAAAGGCAAAATTATGGAGACAGTAAAAAGGTCGGTAGATGACAGGGGGTAAGGGAGAGGAAGGAATGAAAAGGCAGAACACAGAGGATATTAGGGCAGTGAAACCATTCTATATGGTACTACAATGGTGGATTTATGTCATCATAGATTTGCCTAAGCCCTCAGAATTTACAACACCAAGAATGAGCCCTAATGTAAACTGTGGACTTTGGGGGACAATAATGGGTCAATGTAGGTTCATGGATTGTAACAAATGGGTTTTTTTTGTTTTTTTTTTTTGTGGTACGCGGGCCTCTCACTGTTGTGGCCTCTCCCGTTGCGGAGCACAGGCTCCAGACGCGCAGGCTCAGCGGCCATGGCTCACGGGCCCAGCCGCTCCGTGGCACGTGGGATCTTCCCGGACCGGGGCACGAACCCGTGTCCCCTGCATCAGCAGGAGGACTCTCAACCACCGTGCCACCAGGGAAGCCCACAAATGTATTTTTTTTGAGGGGGGGTGAGAGATGTTGGTAGTTGTGGAGGCTGCATGTATGTCGTGTGTCGAGGCAGGGACTATGTAGGAAACTCTCCGTACTTTCTGCTCAGTTTTTTTTTTGCGGTACACGGGAGTCTCACTGCTGTGGCCTCTCCCGTTGCGGAGCACAGGCGCCCGACGCGCAGGCTCAGCGGCCATGGCTCACGGGCCCAGCCGCTCCGCGGCATGTGCGATCTTCGCGGACCGGGGCACGAACCCGTGTCCCCTGCATCAGCAGGTGGACTCTCAACCACTGCGCCACCAGGGAAGCCCTCTGCTCAGTTTTGCCATAAAACTAAAACTGCTCTAAAAGACTAAGTTAATTAATTTTAACAAATTGAATACCTGAAGAAGAGGCCTGTCCAGCGCTTATACAGAAGGATATCTTTTCTTTTCTACTGGGTCATTCCAAAGTCTGTCTATACAGGAGAAGAGTTTTAAAATATCTCCTCAGAGTTTTATTTTTTAATTGCAATAATCTCTCTCATACCTGGTCCCTGGCAACCCAAATAAGAACCGAGGCTGAACTGAGAACAGTACAGTCATACCTGGCTTGATTTGCCCTCCTTTATCAGAGGACGCTGGATTTCCAAAGAGAATAAACCTAATGGGATTCAATTTTAATCAGTGTAATTGTTGCTGCCTTAGTACTGAACTATTACATTTTATTCACAGATATCAATTTCACGGAAAATAGATTGCAGTGAGCGAACAACACAATAAAGACACTCTTAGACTACCACACAGTATGCATTAGTTGCCATAGACAACCTTACTTAGAGTATATATGGTCTTCTCAAATCCAGACACCCTTCATATCAAGATGAAATTCATAAAAGCAAAACAGTTTCTTGCTTCTTTTCTGCTCTGCCTGCAGCTTCCTGCAGTATAGTCAGCCAGCTTGCTCCTTTCTCCAACACTTAATCCTGGCCCATACTCATTTGTACCATAAAACCTTAGACGTTTAATAAACTATAAAATTAACCAGACAGCTTTAAGGTAAATTGCTATTAAAAGCATACGGTGATTAAAAAAAAAAAAAAAATCTTCCAAGTACGGGGAAGCGAAGGCAAGCCAAATTTTCAAGATTTTAAGAGTTCGCACAATGTCTTTTCCAACACGGTGAACACAACGTTGCCTGTCTCAGAACTGCAAGGGTAGGGGCCGTCCCCTCAAGGACAGCAGGGAGCACCATGCTGTTTCTGTGTTGTAGGCAAGGATTTCCTAATGATTTCTTCACTTGTCCTTTGCTTTTGTAGCTTTCATTTGCACAGGGAGGGTGGAGCCATTTCCCCTTTGGCAGTGAGTTAGGCAGTTCTCAGGCAATAAAACCTTGGACCTCCCTGACTGAGGACTCCCACGCCACCATGCTTGATGGCCCTCTCAGTTTTCCACTCTTAATCACTCCCAACCCCCCACCCTCTAACACACGCACATACGTCTCACATTACATGTCCTTTCTTGTAAAAGCAGATGCCAAGTGCTGGACTACAATGGATTAAACCAAGCCTGTCTCCTCCCCTACCTCCATCCACGAAGATTTTCACAGCCTGGTACTCCATAAACAGAAAAACATAAATGTTCAGAAACAGACCCTGGTACCTTCGCTGCAGGCTGAGCGCTTTGGTTTGAGCAGTTATTTCATAATTAATTTGTTTCTCTGGCACTAACCCAAGTGCTTATGAAAAGCAAATTGTATTAACATTTTATCTTCATGTTGCTACCCTATCTGCTGCATTATTTGGCACCTTGGGGGAAGCCCAGGTTGGTTTCATGCTGACAGGAAACTTCCTGAGCTGGTACCGTAGGTGGTCTCACACCTGCTTTTTGAGCCAGAGCACCAACAGGTGTTATTCTAAGACCTGATTTCAGTAGGTCGAATTTTGTTGACACATTTCCATGGTGCCATTTATGAGGTAATGTTTGTAGCTTGAGACCATGTGAATTGCTGTGAACATGACTGAAGAAATCAAAATTTCATAGCATCATCAAACAACTTCTTTTCTCATGTAAAATACACACACCCACAAGATCCTCCCACGTTTAAATTTAATCACAGAACTAAAGCCAAAAAAAAAAAAGTACATTAAAAAAATGATGCGCAGCCACGTCCTTGCCTCTACCTCATATATTTTCAGCCTAGATACTCCCAGCAGTCAACAACCTGTGCTGTGCCAGTCCCCCTCCCTGCTCCCACCAAGCTGTTCACATGCCCTGGGTCTTCCACCTTCAGAGAGAGCACATTTCTCTGACATGCATGCACTGAGGATGGCATAAATGGTCTCTCCAAAACCAAAATGACCCAACAAAAATCAATAAATTAAAACTGTAACCATTCTGACTAATGTCTGAAGTAGACGCCTACTGTGAATTGAATGTATGATACAGAAGATCGACAACAGGTTCCCAAACAAGCAGTAAAAAGTCCCTCAATGTCAAATATTTTTAATCCAAGCTACATAATGGGAACTGCACTGTAAATTGTTTTGTTTGCAAGCCACCTGCGGGCTAACCAAGTGTGCATAGACCTAAAACTTTCTAAATCCTATTCACACGACATGAAAAATAGATTGGTCAAGATGTGTGTTTCTCCAATGTTCAGTGATCTTGATTATACTCGAAAAATCCTAATGACAAAACACCTTGGAACAGATCATAAGACATTTGTCACGGTTCAAAGACCTTTCAACATAACATGAAATAAATCATGACAAAGTATTAAAATCCATGTGTTTATTCCGTATCTGCAGGCTAAACACCAGTTGACTCTTACCATGGAAGTTTTTCAGTCCATAACACCAGCCCCTCTTCCAGACCCTAGTAATTTAATTTCCTTGCATTGGTGTGCATTTTTATGAAGAACCAGCCCTTCCTTCCTTCTCCCTTTCATCTTCCTCACTAGCATTATAGCATATGCACACATGGCTTATATTTTGTATTGTGCATAAGAAAAAAAGCAAGGTATTTCATGAACATGGAATCAGTTAGTGAGACTAACAAAGGTTAATACGTAGGTGAATTACCCAAGTGTAGATCATATTGTCTTGGTTTCAGAAAGGATTCTACCTACTGACTTGCATTTTTGGTAAATCTTTCATTATGAGCAAAGAAGGATCATTAAGAAATTGATCCACTACTTCTTTTAGGGTTCTCTATGTATAATGTCCCACATTAGAAAACATAGAACTAAGTATTTGAAAAAGTTTTTCTTTCTCTTGAGGACAGATATGGTTGCCTTTAGAAACAGCCTCGTATAGTGGTTAAGGCACAGACCTGGAGTCAGATGGTCTGGGTTTGAAACCCAGCTCCACCAAATACTAGTTATATGCTTGTGGGTAAACTACTAACCTCTCAATGCCACTTTCTCCTCATCTGCAAATAAGAGTTCTTGTGGGGGGTCATATGAGATAGACATGTAAGAACTTAGAAGAGTATTTATCTCATAGAAAGTGCTCATTTTTATCGTTTGGGAACAATAAGAACTATGTGACTGCCCGTGTTTACCTTTTCATTTTGACCACCAGGAAAATTAGGTCAAGTTTTCAGCCCTATTATAGCAACTGATAATTCTTTGCAACCTCAGTATCTATATTCAATTTGTTTTTCAGTCTTTGACTTTTTTCAAAGCTACATTTTTTGCCATTCTTGACTCTTTATGATTGTCTATATTTTAATAAAATAATTTAAATTCCTTATGTAAGAATGAAGAGAAAAATATGTAAAAGTAACCCTAGAAATTATCAATAAGTTTGTAGCTACAAATATACAGATTTGGAAGTTCCCAAGTCAAATCTGGGTAACTAGGATTATTATGTGATTTAAAGGAGGAAATTGAGGTACTGTATTGTGGCTGGACATAGGAAAGCATTCATGAATAAAGTTACTTTACTCTCCTCTAAGCATAAACTCCCTCATCTGTGAATGCTGAACTTAATGATCTCTACCTCTCAAAGTGCTTTTGAAGATTATAGGAGATAATTTTTTTTAATTAAAGTATAGTTGATTTACAATGTTGTGTTAGTTTCAGGTATACAGAAAAGTGATTCAGTTTCATATATATATATATATATATTCTTTTTCAGATCCTTTCCCCTTATAGGTTTTTATAAAACATTGAGCAAAAACAAAAAAAAAAAAAAAAAAAAAAAAAAAAAAAATAGGGCTTCCCTGGTGGCGCAGCGGTT
>NC_041219.1:95355999-95370657 GCF_002837175.3 Physeter macrocephalus
AAAAAAAAAAAAAAAAAAAAAACATTGAGTATGGTTCCCTGTGCTATACAGTAGGTCCTTGTTGTTTACCTTTTTTCTATATGTTAGTGTGTATATGTTAATCCCAAACTCCTAATTTATCCCTCCCCCCTCCTACCCCTTTGGTAACTTTAAGTTTGCTTTCTATGTTTGTGGGTCTATTCTTGTTTTATATATAAGTTCATCTGTATTATTTTTCTCTAGATTCCACATATAAGTGATATCACATGATATTTGTCTTTGTATGGCTTACTTCACTTAGTGTGATAATCTCTAGGTCTGTACATGTTGCTGCAGATGGCATTATTTCATTCTCTTTATGGCTGAGTAATATTCCATTGTGTATATATATATATATACCACATCGTCTTTATCCATTCATCTGTCGATGGACATTTAGGTTGCTTCCATGTCTTGGCTATTATAAACAGTGGTGCAACAAATATTGAGGTGCATGTATCTTTTCAAATCATGGTTTCCTCTGGATATATGCCCAGGAGTGGGATTGCAAAATCATACTGTAGCTCTATTTTCAGTTTTTTTAGGAACTTCCATACTGTTCTTAAAGGAGATAATTTTCGTTAAAGCATCAAGCACAATGTCCGGCACATAATAGATGCTTCTGGGGGTTATCTGCCATTTGTTTCCCCAGATCCATTCTCAGCCCTTTCCTAGACTTCTAAGTGTCCAGGAGAATGACCTTGATGGAATACAAACCTGGGCTCCTCAACCCTCTAGTTAAGTCAGCAGTTTGGAAATTGGGAGGAGAGAGAGGATGGGGTATTTATTCCCTAAGTCTTTTCACCTCCTTCTCTCCACCTTCCCTACCTCCAGCGCCCTCTGTGCTAGACCTTGGTTACTCAGTGGCTGTATTCTGCTTCTGTCCCTTAGCTACAGTTCTTGCTGGGTCCCAATAATAATTCCATCCTCTAATTACAGTAATCAAATCATCTTAGTTTGCTGAGGATTCTCTGTTTTAGCACTAAAGTAGTGTCCCAGGAACACTTCCAGGTCTGGGCAAACAGGGAATGGTTGGCTACCCTACTCCCCTTCAGTCCCAAAGTAGAATACTAACCTCTCTAGCCCTCTGTCAGGTTATTTTCTAAAGCTACGGGTTTATGAATGATTTTTACTTTCGAGGGGAGCTTTCTGTATTTTTCAAAAATAAATAAATCTGAACAGAGCCCTGGAAGATGGAAATCTAGGCTGAACTCCAATTATAAGACCTTGGGCAAATTACTTAACCTTTCTTGTCTTCTGCCAGATCATCTGTAAACTGGGTTATCTTGCCTGCTGCAGTGTTGATGTTGCCTTCTTCTAGGGGGAACGCTATACCCATCAATACCCGTAGGTCTCTCAAGTCATGAGATGAATAAATATCTTGAGAGAGAAATAATTTCCTATCTGTTGCTTGACCCCTTAGTTTGGCTTCCAAGCCCCTCTTCTGCTGGAATTGCTGTGATTCAAGTCATCAGTAACCTTCTTATTGTCAAATCCAATGCCCAGTCTTCCTTCCCCTGACATTTACCATGACTTCTGTAGCAGGTTGAATTGTGTTTCACAAAAAGCTATGTCCTAGTCCCAACCTCTGGTACCCCAGGTAATGTAACCTTATTTGGAAATAGGGTCTTTGCAGATGCAATGAAATTAAGGATCTCAACATAAGAGCATCCTGGATTTAGAGTGGACTTTAAATTCAATGACATGTGGTGTCCTTATAATGAACTGAAGAGAGAGATTTGAGACACAGAGGCAAAAGGATGAAGGCTGTGTGAAGAGAGAAGCAGAGATTGGAGTTGTGCTGCCCAATCCAAGGAATACCAGGAGCCAGCAGGGGCTGGAAGAGGCAAGCAAGGATTCTCCCCCTTTGGTGGGAGTATGGGCCTACTGGGCCCTTGATTTCAGACTTCTAGCCTCCAGAATTTTGAGTGAATAAATTTTTGTTTTAAGGCAAGGTTGTGGTAATTTGTTATGGTAGCCTTAGTACACCAGCTCTTCCTTGGTTTTCAAGACAGCCTTCATTTTTGTTCCCCTCTTACCCTTATATATATGACCAGTCTTTCTCAGGCCCCTTCTTTGGCTCATCCTCCTCTTGTTTCCTATCATGAGATGTTCTTGCAGAGCTTTGTTCTTGGCCTTCTTCTGTATACCTTAGACAGTTTTCCTTCAACTGAGAGTTCTCCGTCATGATCTCAGACTCCATAATGGGCGATGATACCCAGTACTCTATCTTCTGGAAGAACACAGCCACCTCTTTCTGGTTGTTCTGGATGTTCAATTCAAATCAAATATGCCCAAGTTCAACTCATTCTCTTCTCTCACAAACTTATCCCCTTCCTCCCGCATGCCCCCGCCCCAGGATTCCCTAATTCAGTTGATGGCATCGCCATCTATTCTTCCAAGCTTTGAAGAAATCATCCTTATCACATAGACTAGTCATTTCTGTCTCAGTAACATCCCTTGAAAACTGCCCCCCTCACTTTTCCATCCCCAAAGCCACTGTCTAAGATCACGACTTCACTGATCCTCGTCACAACTACTACCACCAGCTCCCCAGCACAAACATCTTTTCATTTCTTTTCCATTCTCACCATCACCTTCAAAAGTATCCTGAAAAGTCAAAATCATGTTCTCACTGTTCAACTTCAAAGTCTCCGTTAGATCCCTACTGCCCAAATCAGTGAATCTCAACCTCTTTTCTGCCACACAGAGAACAGATGTTCATATTCACCAATGGGTACCAGTTATACACTGTTCTCTGAATGTTTGTCATAGCTCTGCCCCTTTCCCTCGCAATGAAGAAACACATCGAAAATACAAGGGAGTAAGGATGACTTATTTACCTGAATAACTTCAAATCTTCTTGAGTTGAAAGTCAAACTAATTATTTTAGAAAATGTCAGCACTTTATTACTCTTAATAAATCACTTGCAATATATCTCATAGACACACTGCATCGTGGCATAGAAATTGAGGACGAATAGCCTGGAGAAAATTCCATTTCTCCTACAAAGCCTTCACAATTTTGCTCCAAGTTTTCTTATTGTCTCTCATTCCCCACATCACCCTCTGTACTCCAGCGACACTGATGACACAGAATTTCTTAAAGGCATCACTTTTGTTAACACTGAATTCACTGTTAGGCCCCCACTGCCTGTAATGTCTTTTACCCCCTTGTGCAACTGGTGAACCGCTCTCCTTTCAAGACTGTGCTGAAGTGACTCCTTCTCTGAGAAGCCCTCCCTGAGCTTTTAGACATGACTGCTCTTTGATTCTTCTTTTATACATAACTGTAATCATTTCCTAAGGCTGTCATAACAAATTAACCCAGGCTGCGTAAAACAACAGAAATGTATGCTCCCTCAGCTCTGGAGGCCAGAAGCACAAAATCAAGGGTTCGCCAGGGATGGTTCCCTCTGAAGGCTCCAAGAGACGGTCCTTCCTTGCCTCTTCTTCACTTCTCATGGCTGCTGGAAACCTTAGCATTCCTTGGCTTGGGCTCCTTAAATCCAGTCTCTGCCTCTGTCATGACATGGCCTTCTCTGTGTGTCTCTGCGTCTCAAATTTTCCTCTCATTTCTCTTATAAGGACACCAGTCAATGATTTAGGGCCCAGCCCAGATCCAGGATGATCTTACTTACACTTAACTACATGTGCAAAGACTCTATTTCCAAATAAGCTTGCATTCCCAGGTATCAGGGGTAAGGGCTTGAACCTATCTTTCTGTGGGACACAACTCAATTCACTACAATTCCTCTGTCAGAACTGTATCATAAGAATTGGTGCACATGTATGGCTCTTCCATCACACTTTGGGCTCCTTGAAGGCAAGGACCACCTTCTACTCTTTTTTTTCTTAATCCCCATGGCTTATCATAGCTCTTAATAAGGACTTAATAAATATGTTTCTGAAGAAGGAAAAGAAAAGCAAGTGGGTTATAAGTGAAATTGTCTCTCTCTTTTCCAAATGCACAGCTTCTCTCAAGCCTTAGGCTTCCAAGAATCTTCCATGCCTAAGCCTTTTAACAAAATCATTTATTTATTTATTTATTTAAAAATTCTATAGTGCTTTACAATTTTCAAAAATTTCACACACATGATTTCATATAACCCCATAAGAACCCTTTTTTAAAAATCCCCTACCCCTATCTTGCCCCACCACCACCTTCCCTCTCCCTACTGGGAGCCGCTAGCTTGTTCTCTGTATCTGTGAGTCTGCTTCATTTTTGTTGTATTCACTAGTTTGTTGTATTTTTTAGGTTCCACATATAAGTGATATCATACAGTATTTGTATCTTCCTGCCTGACTTACTTCACTTAGTACAATGCGCTCCAAGTCCATCCATGTTGCTGCAAATCATGCTGAGGACTCTCAAGGAACATAACCAAGGACCAGCCCCAGAGGGCCAGGTAACACTGATGGTTTTCCTGTCTCTTTACAGAGCTGCAGATCTGAAAGCATTCAGAGGTCATTGGTCTCTGCCTTGAGGCACATCTGTACAGTTAGATCATCCTAGCATCTGATAAGCTAGACTGAAGAGAATCAATCCTGCTTTTAAAAGCCAACAGAGACATGCTTCTGAAAAACTCTTTTTGGGACTCCGTTCTCATGAGTACTCGGTTAAAAAAATAAAGCTTAGTGTCTCCTTACACGTCATGTTGCGTTTCCCAGGTTCCCCTCCCTCTGCCACCACATTGAAGCTCACATTTTGAGACCCTCAGAAATCCTTTCCAACTGCTTCCATACCCTTGGAAACTGAGCACAGCTCAAGAGTCAGAAAATCTAGAGCTCTTGGCCTAAGGCAGACCACTGAGATTTCCAAAGGTCCCTTGATATAGCCAGAAAATACAGATAAGCATCACAGTACCTCTTAGAGGTAGAGTAATAGATCATCCTATTAATTACTCCAAAAATTTCCATCTACAACTGTACACCCAGTAATTATCCATTTCTCTGCCTCTTAACCCTGGGGTTTCAAGCTGCCTGTAAAGCCAAAAATATTGTATCTTGCTATTGCAAGGTTAAGTTTCATATTTGCCCCAGAAAGAAGTCAAAGCAAAAAGGAGAGGGGGAGAGGGAAACACCTCTAAGCCATGCATAGTTAAGGATTTGGTTTCAGATCGATGTTAAAAAGCAGACATAATTAGAAACATCATATGATTTGTGTACAACACAAGAGCTGCATTGCTAACTGAAACCATAACTGACCTAATTTCATTGAATGTTCCAACAAAAATGACAGACATGCAAAGAAAGAAATACAATACAAGCATTTGATGATCCATATTTTCCCCTTGAGTTTCAAACACATTCCTCACACAGCAGACAATACCTACGTGTTACTAACAAGAGTACAGACCCTCTCATGGCCAGCAAAATGGTGCATGCTCATCCCCAAACCCACAAGATTACAGCTGCTTGACCCCAATAAGACTAAAGATATTTTATTATTATTATTATTATTATTATTATACCTCACTGTATTCAGGAATGGAACAGAAAGCTAGTTAAAAATCAATCCATCACAAAATCTATCTCTTTCTTCAAATCCATTAACAAAATGTAAAGGAATTATAACGGAAATTCATTTCTGTCTTTCAATACAGGACAAAATTAACAAAATCTCTACCCTCTCCTAAATGATTCACGTGTCTTTAACTGCACACTGAGGGATATCCACGGGACACACCAAGTGACATCTCAAGGTCTATTCTCTCTTGCAGACCATTTCTCACTTCTTATTGTAGCCCTTCCCTCATGCAGACATGCTTGGGAAAAGGGCACATTGTGTAAATTATCTCTGATCATCTGGCAGGATTTAAGCTCTAAGATGGCATTTTATTTGCCTTGCTCTGCTTGGAAATCCCTTGCATCAGCTCTGCTTTCACAAAAGGAGTTGGGCTGCGCTGCTTTCTCTTAAATATTCTTTGCTGAATATTTCCTGTTGGGCAAATGCTTATGGCATGCACCCAATAAAGTGTCAAAGGGAGAACGATGTCAGTGAGTGCAAGATTTAGGGGACCCAGAGAAAATTCTTGTCCATAATAAACAAGGGTGAGAGCGCCAGCAAATCAGAAAGCCCCACCTCTGGGATATCTTATCTCTACCTGGCCTGTGCCTTATCTAAGGCTGCTTATCTGTCTCCCTGATTTTAAGTAAGCATCAGCTATGCATTCTCAATTCCCATAGCTTTAGCTGTGAAAGATAGAAGGATCCTCTCACTATAGAGGTGACGGAGTTCTCTATTATTTAGAGCAAGCTCATTTATTAGACAGGTTTTCTCACAGCAACTGCAGACAATATTCGCTCCCTGTTAACCTGCTGTGACATATTATCTGTTCAGGACTCAGGTAAAGATAGGCCAGGCTCGTGGCTATGCACTGGGTGCTACCATTGCCAATATTCTCAGGATGGAATAGGTAGGAATTGCAGAACCTGGGTTTCAGAGTATGGCTAAGACTTGTTCCCTTTCCACTGGAAGACAACTCTCTTACATGAATAGGGCCTTGTGTTGATGTTCTAGAAATTGTTCTGCAGGCTGTTCACTCATTCAAGGAAGATTGGTTGAGCATGAGACACTGTGCTAGACACTGGAGAGCATCACAGTGAATAGAAAACTCTCCTTTGCACAGTGTGGGAAGAAAGATTCGTAAGGAGATAATCATAATCTAGAAAGACAATTGCTGGAATGGATACAGGGCTCTGCTGTGGAAAGAGTCAGGCAGACAGAGGGTCGGATTCCAGCTCCACAACGTTTCCCTGGGGGAACTTCAATAATCTCAGGTAATTCCCAGCCCCAATTTACTGGTCAATGTAATGAGAATATCTTCTTTATAGATTTGTTCTGAGAGATCAGTGAGAAAATGTACATAAAACACCAAGTGCTCTGCCTAACACATAGGAGATAGTCAACCAAAGGCAACTGCTATGACTGCTTTGGACAGAGGAACATGGGAGAAGTGAAGGGAAGACTAAATCTGCACCCCAAACAGGACAATTACTGCCCAAGGGAAATAATATATGAACCAGGTCTTGAAGGATATTGCTTTGGGTATTTATTTCTATGGAACAAACTAGACTAAAACCTACTGCCTTAAAATATCCATCTTATTTTGTTCATGATTTTGTTGGTCAGGAGCTCAGGAAGGGCTCAGGTGAATGGTTCATCTCTGACCCATCGGTGTTAGTTGAGGCAATGGGGACAGAGCATCCACTCCCAAGAGGCTCCCTCACTTGTCTGTCTGGTACCTCAGTGTCCCTTGGCCTTTCCCTCTCTTCATATGACATCTCACCCTTCATGGCCTCTCTTCGGGGCATGGGCTTCACACAGGCATGGCAGTCTCAGGGTAGCCAGACCTATTACATGACAGCTAGCTTCCTCCAGAGTTCACATTCCAAGACATAGGAAGTGGAAGCCACCAGTCTCTGAGGTTTGGGATCATCAAATTCTATCTATCAAGTAGTCACAGAGTTGAACCAGATTCAAAGTGAAGAGATACAGACTCCATCCCTCAATGAGAGGATTTGCAGCCATCTTTAACCTATCACAGATGTGTGGGAAATCATCAGACAGAAAAGTGGAGGGAAGCATTTCCAGACCCAGAGAACAGACTGTGTGGACAGAAGCTGGAGGTGAAGCCTGCATTTACCTCCTCCTAGTTTGGAGTATGGGGCCCACAGTTGGAGTTGGGAGCAATGTGGGTCTATTGCCTACTGTTCAGTTTTTTAAATCCCGACTTCATGTTGCACCTGTGTGGAACTATGAGACATCATCATCTCATTGGAAGTAAGGAAACTGACTCTCTAATTCAGCATTTCTTATCTCTAATTTCAGCAGTATCTAGTAGTAATGGGAAAAGTCTAATACTCAGTGATTATAAGGCAAGCTACTGTATCATCACTCTTTCTCATTCTTCTGCCCTTACAACCAAATATTTTATGACTTATTGTCCCCTGGGTCACATATCAATTAGAGGGTCTATTGCCATATATTGACATCATAGACATTTTTCACTCCAGGTACCCCCACTGAACTCTAAGCATCTAAGTTTGGACTTGTGTCTGCCCATCACCCACCCTAGCACCATGACTGATCCACCCTGATCCATGGGCAGTTTGGGCTCTGGGAAAATATAAGATGTAATTTATGTCCTCAAGGGACTTCTCTCATTGGGTGGCTGTGAAATGAAGACAAACCACCACAGCACACTATGGCAAACACAGACCTAGAGGAAACATAGAGCCAAGAAAAAAATGTGCCTCAGGCAGCAGGCAGATTTACTTGGGGCCATCATAGGTTTCCAGGTGACTTTTTAAAAAAAATACCACATGGATGCACCCACACACGCACACGCACACAGTGGAAAGAGTAGTTAGGATACAAATTTAGAAGATACATTTTCCGAGTAGCATTTTAGGGAGAAGCATATGTTTTCGGGGTATGACATATGTTGACCATCTAAATGATATAACTAAACTTTTTTTTTTAATTCTGGAAAACTTTTGCCTCGAATGACATTACAGGGGAATTTGGGATTAGCAGTCGTTTTTGCCCGTCTTTAACTACTGCCCCTCTGACCTAATGTTCCATTATTTTAACTATCACTTAAGGAACTAATGAATTTCAGACTAAACTTGGCATTCTCAGCAAGTAAAATTCACCCTCTTCCTTTTCAACCCACACCCAGACTTTCCTCGTGGTGTGAGATCATTCAGGGCATCGTGGAGAAAGTTATCGGAAACAGAGGGAGGAAGGAGAGTCAGGCTGCCAGCCACGATGAGCCGCCCTCGCATCGTCCTACACGTTCTCCACTTTTTGGGATTTCTTCCTCCACTGTTTTGCTTGCTTTTCTCTCCATCATCTGTTTCAAAGAACCTTCATAAATAAGCATGGGAAGTCATCTTAATCAGCTTTTTACAATTTCTATACAATTTAAAGGGAACTCAAAGAACATCCCATTCAATATCTCACTTTGCAGGGAGAGAACTGAGGCTCAAATATACTAAACGTCGTTCCCAGCATCACAGGGCCAGAGTTTCTGACTCCACTAAAGCCAGTTGCTTCTCTAGCCATGTCCAAGAAATAGAGAGAAGGAAATCTACTGTCTTTCCTACGAAGAATTGTGAACAAGGATTACAGGCATGCTATTATTTTAAAAATATTATCTGTTCTGCCCATTTGATTAAAGATGGTCTGAGAACATCTCAAATTTACCCCAATTCAAGGCAATAGACTTTGTAAAGCAGGCCAAGACTTCTATTGCAGGTTAAGAAATGAAGAAATGAAGCTAGTTATGCATAGTCCATAGGAAAGAACACACTATACATTCCAGTGTCTTTTCCAACTGGAAAGAACATTCATCAATTGTTTTGTATGGAAATTAGTTCTTAATAAAAATCCACTCTAAGAATAAGGCAAGCCTATGTTTTCCGCAAAAGTAAAATTCTCACCTTCCAAAGAGAGGCAGTGATGATGTTGATTAATATTTTGTGAGTATAAAATGATGGGTGAATCCTGAATGATACAAATAGTGCTATGTTAACACACCAGTGATATGGCTGAGCTGCTGTAAAATAGAAAGTCTCTTCTTTAACCAGCAGAAAGGAAACTGGTTTATATAATAGCAATTATATAATTAGGAGGAACTACAATAACGTTTGACTATCCTGCCTTAATAACTGTGTTACAATAGAAACAAAATACTATTTATGTTATCCTCTCATTGAAGCCAATAAAAATTATAAGGCAGCTGATTTTATTTATGGATGTCTATTTATTACAGATTTCTTTCAGATTTAGCTACCACAAAAATGACTCTTTGGCTATGAATATGGATGATTGGATAATTTAATACCATGCTATCTCAGCCAAATTAAATGAAAACATATTGGACTTTTATCTTCCACCCAAGTAATTTTTCTTTAACTGTTTTTCTCCAAGTACCCTTGACATGTTCTGACTTGCTTATTGTCTAACTTTTAGTTAGCGACCTCAGTCATCCAGAACGACAATGTGCAGAACATTTAGGAGTCAGTCTTGCAGATAAGTGTTAGTCCCACGCTGGGAAGTGGTTCCTTGCAGGATAATGAGCTACAGCACAGATGGTCAGGAGCAGCAGAGCTGGGAGAGGAGGGGAAGACGTTAAAAGAAGTTCCTTATTGACCAAGGTTCATAGCTGGACCAGGCTGGCAGAAGTAGACTCCCTGATCCAGGAACGAAGGGAATAGCATTATTTCACAGGCAGGCGCCTTTCTGCCTGTGCACAGGGAGGCTCGTGTGTTAGGATGACTCCCAGGTGGAGAGTCCTGGCACTTCGGTTATGGTCAAGATCACTGGAGACTGTTGGTGGGAGTTTGCTGAAATGTGGTAAGTAGTGAGATGAGCACATTTCCACAGTATATCCCACCAGGAGTCAATTTTTGAGATGGGGAAATGGATGTCAATAAGGGAAATATGAAAAACAAATGAATGGTCCAGAGAATAAAGAGTAACATTGCTAAACACAAGGAATAGTAACTTCATGAGCCATTAAAGTGGATTTTGAAGTTCCTGCCTAAGAGACCTGGCTATTTTCTTTTTTTCCCCTTAAAAGATCATTAAAGTACCGAGATCAAACTTAGGATCTCTTTTGGTCATTTTCCTTTTGTTTAGAACACAGTTTTTCTACATTTTACTTTCTTCTTATGTCTTCACAATGTTAAGATGAATGCCTAGCTCAGTTTCTGTTCAGTATAGCTTAAAATAAGAACATAACTTGTGTGAGGACATGAAAAAAACATACTACTTTATATCATGCAAGACAGTTAACATGGTGCTGAGTATTTAATTGGCTGTTTCCCATATCCAAATGTCTCATTCCCAAGAAGTAATGAAATGTCTTATCTTAAAAAAAATGACTTTATATCTTATCACTCCAAGATAGCATTTATACATTAGTGCTTTTATTCAAAAGAGTGAGTAATGGGAATGCTTCACACAATGGCTGGTTGAGGGTGAGAGTTAAGCATGGAGATGTTATGAGCAAAGAACTTTTGGAGAAACCTTGAATCGCAGAAGACAGGTTTTTGCTTCCTCCCGGGCTCCTAATGCCGGACCTAGCTCTGTTTCTGGTGTGAAACGGCATGACAGAATATTTGATTTGAATGATATGTTTGTCAGCAAATAGATGGCCTTTCTACTGCATAATGTCATTTCATACCAAAAGATACAACAGTCTGAAAACAATAATCCTAAATAACGTTTAGTCAGTATCAGTCAGGATACACTAAGAATATAAGAAGTTTCTGCATAATAAAGGACTCTCACAAAATGAATCCTGTTTTGTCTCTAAATGAAAGCATTTTCAAGTTATTCTGAGTTTTTACATTATCCCATCCCAGTGCAACCTTGGAGTTGTGATATATCAAGATTCTTCCCCCTCTGGGATAACAATCAGCAAGGAGGGAAAATAATTACTTTTGCTAGTAGGACACTGTTTTATATGATCCTGTATTTAACTGTACAGGTTATTACCTTCTTAATATTTAGATGGTTTTGAACATTGAAATATTAAATAGTTGTCAAATGCATATTGTCTCCTCAATAATAGTAGCTTCTTCATTTTTTCTTGATGCATTATATTTACTTGAATTACTTTGAAATACTACATGAGTCTGATCAGAAAAATACATACAGTTAGATACTTTGTAGTCCAGTTTAGGTAATGTCAACTTCTGAGATTCAGTGACGACAATAAAAAACAAACTTTTAAAAGCCTAGTCGTTCCCAGGATTTTATTCCTACACCATCAATTTTGTATCAGCGCTAGGAAAGATGGAGAAAAAAAACTAGTGCTTTTACTATAACTTCCTTTCTCTATCATTGCCTAGTCCTTCATGGAAGTGCTAAATGCAAAGAAATGACAAAAATAAAATGGAGAAGAAATCAGGAGGAAAGTGACTAGTACAAATAATCCATGACCAGCTTCTGACTCAAGAGGCCAAATCAAAGAACTAAGTTTATTAGGATCCTAATAGTGTTAATAGTCCCAGTTTTTAACCATTGTTGGAACAGAAGAAATTTTCACTAACTGTCTGATTAATTGATGAATTAACTAATGATTCCATGGTTTGTTAATCTATAACTTATCTCTCTTATTGAAATAGTCTCTTTCCTGGCACTAGATTATTTCCAGTTCTCATATTTATTCATGTGGATTTTTTCCAGCTTGTCTCCAATTATTAGCCTATCACTTATTGTTCTCCTATGAAAATTAATCATTATCTAGCCATTAGGCCCTCTTATCTTTTCACTCATTCTCTCTCTAGGAGCTTTGAACAATACTCATAGTGTTACTTACCCATATGTAGATGACTCACAAATACATCACTCTAGCCCAGATCGCTCCCTGAATTCTAGTCATATATCCAGTGGTCTACCCTTGACATGTTCCTTTGGATGTCTAAAGAATCTATAGTCATGATCGCCCCCACCCCATCCCACCCAACCAAGCATGGTCTTTTTCCGGTGTCCTTGTCTTAGTAAATGACACTAATTTGCATGCCATCATCCTTGACGACTTCCACATCTTTGCCTCCACATTCAACATCTTGAAACCACTCATTCTTTTTCTCTACCTCTTCTAGTACTACCTCATCCAAGTTGCCATCATCTTTCACCTTTACTAACTACTTTGTGCTTACTATATCCACTGACATACTAAGAAAAGTCAAGATTAAGTGGGGCTGTTTCCTACAAGTTCAAGGCCATGGCAATCACTCAATATCCCAGGATATCAGAGGTGTCAGGAAACACCCTCAACACTCATGGTTCCCAGCATCTGCACCAATGTACATACACATTAAGATCCACAAAACAGCACATTTACCAACTGTGGAAGCTTCAGTATTTTTTTTTTATAGTGTATAGTTGATTAACAGTATTGTGTTGGTTTCAGGTATACAGCAAAGTGATTTGGTTATATATATAGATATGTATATATCTATATTTTTTCTGATTCTTTTCCAGTATAGTTTATTACAAGCTATTGAATAAAGTGTGCTATACAGTAAATCCTTGTTGTTCATCTATCTTATACATGGTAGTGTTAATCCCATACTCCCAATTTATCCCTCCCTGTCTCCACTTTGGTAACAGTAAATTTTTTTTCTATGTCTGTGAGTCTGTTTCTGTTTTGTAAATAAGTTCAGTTGGTTCAGTTTTTTAGATTCCACATATAAGTGACATCATATGATATTTGTCTTTCTCTGACTTACTTCACTTCACTTAGTATGATAATCTCTAGGTCCATCCATGTTGCTGCAAATGGCAATATCTCATTTTTTATGACTGAGTAATATTCCATAGTATGATAATCTCTAGGTCCATCCATGTTGCTGCAAATGGCAATATCTCATTTTTTATGACTGAGTAATATTCCATTGTATATATACATATATAGGCATGTATGTATATATATATCACATCTTCTCCATTCATCTGTTAATGGACACTTAAGTTGCTTCCACGGTCTGGCTATTGTAAATAATGCCACTGAAGTTTCAGTATTTTTATTGTTTATTTATCTTTCTGTTCTTTTCATCCACTAGTCTTGCAAACTTCCTAATACATATTTTAATCACAAGGTCCAGATCTAAAGTTGCCTTATCTGATTCAGTACTCACTCAAGGTGTATGCTGATAAGTGACAAAGCCTGGATCTGAACTGATTTAGTCAGGAGTAGTTGGGTATTAGATTTTACATCTTTATTTTCACCTTTTCAGAACAGGCCTAAAACAATGAAATTCATCTGGCTAATTCATATATTTCAGTATTTTGGAAGACGAGCTGTTGTGGTGGACTTCAGGCTGTGAAAACCAGGGTCTAAGCCCAGCTCCACCACTTACTAGCAGGCTAATCTAGGGCAAGGACAATCCTATACTGTCCCACTTAAACTCCTTAACCTTAAAGGATTGTTGGGAGTTTTAGAGGCTCAATATAGGATGGTGTTGTGCCTTTAGGCTTTCAAGCATTGGCTTTGGAGTCTGAAAAACCTGGCTTCAAGGCCAAGTCTATCACTTATAGCAATTTAAGAAAGTTTCTTAACCTTCTCTACTCTCAACCCCAATTTCATCATCTATAAAATAGGGATATTCTACCTACCTCACAAGGTTCTATTTTTTTTTTTTTCGGCCACGCCACACAGCTTGCAGGATCTTAGTTCCTCTACCGGGTATTGAACCCATGGCCTTAGCAATGAAAGCACCTAGTCCTAACCACTGGACCACCACCAGTGAAATCCCACCTCATAGGGTTGTTTTAATGATCAAGTTAGTTCAGGGACAAGTGCTTGGGACAGTGACTAACACCAGGAGAGATCAAGGGGCACCTGTGATGGGAAAAGAAGCTAGAAGAAAGTGAGACACATGCTGAGGAGGTTCATGACCAGGAAGAGGTGAGAGGGATGTGGGGCAGGTTGCCGGCAGCCAAGTCAAAAAGCGTAGAGAGGGTCTTCCCTGGTGGTGCAGTGGTTGAGAGTCCGCCTGCCGATGCAGGGGACACGGGTTCGTGCCCCGGTCCGGAGGGATCCCACGTGCCGCGGAGCGGCTGGGCCCGTGAGCCATGGCCGCTGAGCCTGCGCGTCCGGAGCCTGTGCTCCGCAA
>NC_041219.1:95371589-95426728 GCF_002837175.3 Physeter macrocephalus
GCGTCCGGAGCCTGTGCTCCGCAACGGGAGAGGCCACAACAGTGAGAGGCCCGCGTACCGCAAAAAAAAAAAAAAAAAAAAAAAAAGCATAGAGAGAGGAGAATAGTGAAATCAGAAAACAGAGTTACTGAGAGCCAGGAATCTATCACCAGTTAGTAAAAAAAAAATATATATATATATATATAATGAAGAAAACACCCAAAGTAAAGGAAATGAGAGAGCCAATAGTCCCAAAGAGAGAACATCAGTAGCTTCCTGATAATTTTCAATTCCTGAGGAACCAGCTAGAATTCATTTTTGTGAAGTTTCTCTGAATTATTTCAACAACAAAAAAAACCTTGTTTTGAGTAACTTTAAAGTGGGGAAACCTGACAACACTACCTCTGCCAGGCGATCAAAGTCAACATCATTAACAGTGGCAAGTCATGTTGATGGCATGTAACTTTGATACAATGTGATGATGATGGTGCTTTATGTTTGTGCTCTTCCTCCCCAAACATATAACCTCAGTCAAAGTATAAGAAAAGCACTGACAAGCCTCAGTTGAGGGACAGTCTACAAAATACCTGACCAGTATGCCTGAAAACTGTCAAGGCCATCAAAAACAAGGGAAGTGTGTGAAACCATCACAACTGAGATGAGCCCTAGGAGACAGGGTGACTAAATTTCATATGGTATCTTGGCTAGGATCCTGGAATAGAAAAAGGACATTGGGTAAAAACTAAGGAAATCTGAATAAACTATAGATCATAGTTCACAATAAGGTGTCAATATTGATTTTTAAATTATAACAAAGAAACTATACAATATGTTAACAATAAGGGAAACTGTTGAGTATAAGGAAATTCTGTACGGGCTTCACAATTTTTTCTGTCTAAAGTATTCTAAAATTAAAAAAAAATTTTTTTTTTTTTAAATAAAGGAAAGGGGGACTTCCCTGGTGGTCCAGTGGTAAAAAAATCTGCCTTCCGGGCTTGCTGGTGGCGCAGTGGTTGGGAGTCTGCCTGCTGATGCAGGGGACGCGGGTTCGTGCCCCGGTCTGGGAGGATCCCACGTGCCGCGGAGCTGCTGGGCCCGTGTGGCATGGCCGCTGCGCCTGCGCGTCCGGAGCCTGCGCTCGTGTGAGGCCCGCGTACCACAAAAAAAAAAAAAAAAAAAAAAAAAAAAAATCTGCCATCCAATGCAGGGGACGCAGGTTAGATCCCTGGTCAGGGAACTAAGATCCCACATGCCGTGGGGGAACTAAGCCCACGCACCACAACTACTGAGCTCGCACTCCTCAACGAGAGAGGCTGCGTGCCACAAACTACAGAGCCCACACGCCCTGAAGCCCGAGCGCCACAATTAGAAGTCCGCACCGCAACGAAGACCCATCGCAGCCCCCCAAAATTAATTAATCAATTAATTAATTTAATTAAAGAAAATACCTCTTTTGTTCCTTGAGCTAGCCTGAGATAAGGTCTGAGCCTGCAACTAAACCATCCCTGGCTAGATCAGGTCAAATCCTGGCTCCGGCACTAACTGACTGTAAGATCTTGAACAAGTTACTAAAATCACCAAGGTTCTTCACTCCTCTGTAAAACAGAGTACATTTAAAGTTTGCTGGAAGAATTAAATAGCTAAATGTGTGGACGGAGCAAGTACTTATGTAAAATAACGTTATTTTTGCCATCATCATCATTTTTATTACTATAATTATTTAAAGTTATATTAACTAAAACATGGCAGGTACTCAACAAATATTGTCTCCTTTATCCATTCCCCCTGTGTATTGGTTCCTTATAACACATACACATACTACCTAGAGTATCAATACATTTTAAACATCTGTACAAACTCTCTTAACACAAGCCAAGTGTATACAACTGACCACACAAAATGTCACCGTAAACTAGAGTGATTCATCTACTGAAGGAATCTCCTGTGGAGAGGTTGCACTACATCTTCTAGGTGTCGACCCGGGCCTGCAGGCTGACAGAGGGTCATGGGCTGGCCTTTGTCCCTTTAATCTTTTTCTCACTCGAGATTGAGCTGGCCTCAGCCTTGTCCACTCATAAAATATGCCAGTGTTTCCACAAGGTCGGGCCCTCTAGTCCACCACTGAATACAGAGAATTTTTTAAAGGGTAAAAAGGGTAAATGGGCTATCAAGCCTGCAAATGGAACTTAAATAATAATATAACATCTTATGGTGATTTTGTAAAAGCCAACTTTCTAACACAGGTCATTAATGTAGCCTTTGTATTATTTAGGATAGAAGAAGCATAGAAAAGGAGGAAAGTAATATTTCAAAGTCTTTTTTTACTATTTTCATAAGGAAGCATAATTTCTTTCAAGCATGAAACAATGTCCTTAACTCATTTTTGATAATATATATTAACCATATCATACAAAATATACAACGAACAGAAGAGAAAATTTTCTCCAAGTTTGAAAAGTACCTGTTCCTCCATCTTAATTCTGATGTTTAAAATGTTCATCATTTCTTTGTTTTCTTTTATATCAACAGACTGTTTTTTAGGCTTTGCCCCAGCCATGGGCCTATCAATTCAAATATAATTCAGTTTCACTAAATGCACAAACATTTGGAGGATGTGGAATATGCACTTGGCACAGTGCTAGACCTTATGAGGACACAAAGGAGAAATGACACAATCCCTATCTTCAGGTGGCTTATTATACAGCAGAGGAAATGAAACATGACAAAAATTATATGTGCTTGGCTAGAATATGATGGAGGCTATAAAGGATGCTTATTCAAATCACCTTCAGAAGCAATCAACGAGAGGGGAGCTATTTCCAACCAGAGGGATCAAGAAACTTATGAATAAGCATTGTCCCTGAAAAACAAGGAGTATTTTGACTCCTGGAGAAGAGGCAGTAGGGTCCAAAAAGGAACCCCAAAAGTATGAGGCTATTCATTGAGCGGAGTTCATAATACAGTTTACTTTTAACTAAGTAGTTAAATTCCACACCAACAGCAGTTTGTTGCTTATTAAAGACAATATCCCAATTTTGTTGAGTTCAGCAGACATGATTTTCCTTTATCTGTCATTGTAACTGGGTGATGCCCAGTATTCAACTTTGCCCTAATTCCTGGAGAAAGTTCCTTTCTGGGTCTCTCTAGCCTTCTATAGAAGAGACGTGACGTCACTGTGTTTGTCCCTGTTATTTCATTTCCCAGGTTCAGGTTTTGTTTGTGTGAATAACTCAACATGACTCAGAAATCTGACTTTTAAAGCATCAGTACTATTGTGAAACAAGCAGCACATGCTTCCCAGAGTTACCTAATTTAACATGACTCTTATAAACTGAAAAATATAAAAAGAGACATCTTTATAAACACAGAACTCGCTAAAACTTGTCCTGTCTTTCTGGCCATCAAATGTCCTAACAGATTCCAGTTCATATATAGGTCTAACGTTTTAGAGTTGTAGAATGTTTCAATCAACAATATATGACCTTAGGAAAACTTGCTTAAATCTCCCTGAACTTCAGTTTTTCATGGGTAAAACAGAAGTCTGAGATGTCAACCTGGAATCAGAACGTTAATGGATCAGAACTCTAGAATCTGCTGGGAAGTATGCTTGGGAGTATGGTTAAACCCTGATCATTTTAAGAAATGTGTCCTGAGACCTTAGCTAATTCTAAATTTCCCCAAACCACTTACTGAGACGTGGATGGTGAAACAGTTCACCTAAGAGCTAAGTGACTCTCTGTGAGGCTTGCTGTGGTCCTTAGGGTGGCCTTGGAAGGGACTGTCACAGCTGAGAATGCCTGTGGTCTGCCCGGGGTGTGTTTTAAGGGCTCTGGTCATGCCTATCTTGTCTGATTAGCTCCTCAGAATAGAAATGATCTTCCCAAGGCGGTGACCAAATTCTAACCTGGGATCACTAGAAAAATCCAATTGTATTTGTATAATTGTATTTCAGGGCGGTGGATCACAGGGGCCATGATACACCCAAATATTTGATAGATAATTCAATTGAATATCTTTATAATTACATTCAAAGCACACAGCAAAGGAGGGGAGCGAAGGGGTCAGACTGAGTCTGGTAGGAACTTAAGCCTCCTCTGTCTGAGCTGAGAAAGGCTTCCTGGAGAAGGCAGGAGTCACTTTAATAACCACTGGGACTCCATCTGCACCTAGTGTGTTGGGTTAAACCCAAACTGGCCAGAACTTGCAACCAGAGAGACTCAAGTGGGCTGGAACACAGGAATTTCAGGCATCGAGGACTTGACATATGTCCCGTCACCTAGAATTACTTGCACATGTCTTGTTCCTCTACTGAGTGCAAGCTGCCAGAAGGCAAGAACCTTGACGTTATCAAAACCTTCATGGGCCCCTGGACAGTGCCCGGTACCTGGCACTTGGCAAGGGGTAGGTGTCAAATAATTGAAGGAATTCATATTATAGCCCCAGAGCTGGAATGGTTTGAAATCAGAGAGCTGCTATTCTTTGATCCTGCTACGATGGCTAGACTCTGTTCCCAGCCTTGACCCTGGGGAAGGAGAAGATGGGTAAGGAAAAAACTAGAACTGAAGCTTTCCTCATTCCTCCCAGGTAGAAATGTGCCTAAACAGAAAGCAGAAAGGTGAGCAGACATGCTGGGCTCCTCAAATGTTGTACACAGAGTGTGCTTTTTCTCCTACCCCACCCCCATTGCATCCCTCCTCACCTCTCCTTCGTGTCAGGAAAGTCTGGAGTACAGAGTTAAATAATGATGCTCAGCTGAGTTCCATTCACATTCACTGGGTATGTGGTAGATTTGGTACTATTGTTCAAAACATCTGCTATGCTTCCCTGTGAGAAAATTCTATTTCCCTTCCTCACGAGAGCAGAGTTGGCTGCCTAACTGGCTTTAACAATGGAAAGCAAGTGGAGGTAGCTCTCTCCTCTGAGCAGAAACTTTAAGAGCAAGTCTGTGATTCGACCTTGTCTCTTTTCCCTCTGCCATGAGACCCGCCACATTCCAGACAAAAATTGCTCATCAGTCTGGGTTCCAGATTAAATAGGATGTGGAACAGAGTCCAAGCTGACCAACACTGGACATGTGGTGTGAAAAAGAAAAACTCTTTTCCTTACAAGCCACCAAAATTTGAGGGTGGTTTGTTTTTGCACCATAACATCCTATGCTATTGATACAAGTACACTTTCCATGTGTAAGGAACTGTGCCAGGTGCTAGAATACAAAAGTAAATGGCATGGACCATCATCTTTAAGAGACGTCTAATCTGTGATAGAGACAGAAACATACTCAGCAAGGTATTACATGAGTCAGATTCATGAGGAAAATCTCATAGACTCTTTCCTGATAAACTACCTCGAGGAAAAGCAGTCCAGGGGCATGTATGCAGCTGACCAGGTAATATGGTCACTGTGTCCAGAGAGCAGCATTTGGAGATCACGGCATCCAGGGGATTCTAGGGGGTGTTTATTATTCACAGAAATTAAGATGTCAGTATATCCCAGTTTGGGTTTATATTATTTTTCCTAGTTGCATTATGATTAGCACTTTCTTTTACTCCATCAAAGTATCTCAGTTTAGATAATGAATTATATAATCACCCCAACATTAATATGACTAAAGCTTATTGGTTGTTAATGGTCTGAGGCTGGCATCCTGGATGGGCCATGCTTCTCAGACAGGCTGACTGCACAAGTCGAGTGTGCCAGATGGGCCATGCCGACTGACAGGATAAAATGTCAGATCACCTGCCACACCTACAGATCCCTGCTGAGAAAGAAGCCCAGGGGTCTCTTTCAGAAAAACACTCTTACGCTTTTGCACCAAGACCCTAATTGGCCCTGATACTCCCGCCACAACTGATTAAACCTGAGAATATGTGCCAGAGTTGACAGTGGACGGTCTGGAAGAAGGGTGGTGACACATTTTTTTTAAAACTGATTTGTTCATTCATTCAAGAAGTATTTACTGAGCACCTATTCTGTGGCAGGCCATCTGTACTGAATAGTGACAAACTACCCCAGCCACATACTGTCTTGGGAAATATGACAGTGAGATGCATTGCAGGGACGGGAGGACCGGCGGAGAGAAGCAGCACCAGTGGGCTCCCCTTCTGAGGAGGTAACAAGAGGGCACTCAGGCTGCTGCTAAATCAGAACCTGGTGGGATGTGGTTCTAAAGCTTCTTACCCTCCACGGAGCACCCCGGTCATGAGAGTGCTGGGACCCTCTGGAGCTAGCTTTGTGGCTGCTGAGATGGGTTAACCTATCCACCGATTCCCACCTGCATCCCCAAAACCAACCCCCATCTAGGGTTGCCAAATTTGGCAAATGAAACCTCAGGGTGCCAGTTATATTTGAATTTCAGATAAACGAGGAATACTTTTTAAATCTAAGTACATCCATACAATATCTGGGACATATTTATACTAAAAAATGATTTGTTGTTTATATGAAATTCTAATTAACTGGGTGTCCTAGAGTTTGTCTGGCAATCTTACCCCTAACTGCCACATCTTCATTGATGTGGCAGTTAAACTTGGAGCCTTGACTTGACTTTGCTACTGCTACTGCTTTCCCTTTTGGAAGGTCTGCAACTGTAGCTATTAGACCTAAAAGATAAGTAACCCTTATCTTCTGCCCCTTGGTTTGATTCTTGGCTTGTCAGAATTTCTTTGCACCTGAGCTGAAATCAGGAGTTAACTTCAGAAAACAAATCCCAGGAAGTAAGGCATGTCCAGCTAAAAAGTAAAGTAATACTTTGCCTAGAACGATAAGTAACCCTTATCTTCTGCCCCTTGGTTTGATTCTTGGCTTGTCAGAAATTCAGATCGAGTCCACATTGGACGCCATTTGCAGAATCTGGGACCTCTCTTCCCGCTTTGTCTCTCTGACACTCGGTTTGGTCAACAGGAACATGGGAATAATTTGAAAGATGTAAGGTCACTTACTCAATCAACAAACATTTACCAAACATTTTCTATATGCCAGGTACCCCATTCAGTGATCAAGACATACATAGGCCTTTCCCTCCAGGAACTCACCAGCCAGTGACAGATATGAGAGTGAATAAACAGATGACATGTATTGGGACAAGAGCATTGATGGGCATACAGAACATTGGCAGCCCGGTGCCTGGCTCAGTTGCTCCATAAATGCTGACTAGTGTCTAGGGACAGAGCTCTGGGCTCTCCTTCCTCCCACCCGATCTTAGCACTCCTCCAAGAGTTGAAGGCCTGCTCTGGTTTTCAGCCCTGGAGTGAGGTTCCCCCCTGGCAAGGGTCCCTGACATCTTGGGCTGCCTTTCTAACCTCCACCTTTGATGCTCTGTCCACCTCTCCTGCCAGGGCCTCCTGCTGCCTCCCTCTAGGCCTCCCTGATTCTGACCGCCCACTCTGATGACAGGCCTTGACCCAGTGGTTCCATTAATCTGACTTCCAGGCATCAGGCATCCGCATGAGAGCTTGTCCAAGTGAGAATGATTCCCACTGTACCCTTTCACTTGGGAAAAAAATATGCCTGTGTCATAAAGCAATTCCCTTTTTTAACACGACCTTGAGAGTGTTGGCACGCACTGTGTGACGAGCCTAGGGGTGATGTTAAAGATGTGTAAGACTGTCAGAGATGGAAATAAAATACGACCCAGGTTTTCCAACCAGGAAGTGGATCTATTCATGTAGCTACGTTTTTAATGCCACTTCAACTTTCTAGTTTCTGAGTTAGCTCAAGCAATGTCAAACCTGCGACCCAGCGCCGGCAGCTTGAGAGTGGGAGTGTCAGTGCAGATCTATTTCTGTGGCAAGTTCAGTACAGGCTGAATTTAAAATATGAAAAACAAAAGTGAGGCTCATGATTATGCCACCGAAAGGGGGGGAGGGGATAAAAACACAAGACTTCTACAGAAGCACCATCACCCTCCTCCCAACTGCAACTTATTACAAGTGTTTCTCTATTCCAGCTCCTAACATCATGTGCCAAGCTGAAAAAGAGGCAACTCATTGTGAGGTTTTACTTTGCCTGCTTTTAGTAGCCAGCTCTGGTCCTGCCAACCCTTCTATCCTCTCGCCAAATAGAAAGTTGCAACACAGAGGAAATTGTCTTTTGCTGAGTGGAGGAATGGCAAAGTCCCCACAAACTAGGTCTTACTGTTTCCTTGGGGTCTAATGGAAGAGAGAGGGGGAACTGCTGCTGTCTTTCAGGCTCACACAGATTCTCCAACATCCCAGGCAGGGGAGGGATGGGGGATGACCTGGGGGCAGTTACGTGGGGGGTTTTTTTGTTTGGTTTTTTTTTTTAACCTAAATGCCCAGAAGTACCTCCACCAATAACTGGAGTCTAACATCAGTGAGTAAGATTGAAATGACCCAAGTATAAAATTAGCATTTCTCATGTTAAGCACTCTTGTTTTGTGGCAGTTGTTTCCTGATAGGATGCTAATATAGCCTCTCACATGCCCCTATAGGAATAAAACTAGTGGAAATGCTGCTATACAGGAGAGTTGATGACCTGGCCTGCTCTCTCCAGGCATTTTCACCCATCGATGTTGGCTGGGCCTCCATAGTGACTTGACAGCATGACCATCTTACTTACGCCAAAACTGGTTTTGAAGGGCAAGAAGAAAACTGGGCATTTCTACTTAAAATGAACAAGGAGTTTATGATAAAACATTCTTCTGCACTCAGGATAGGGGGAGGGGAGGGAGACGTCAGAACTAGCCCCCTTTTGTTCCCTGAGGTCTAGCCTTGGCCTTGCAGCGTCTTTTGTCTGGATCTCATGAGTCTTCATTGTTTGAGTAGTGATTTGCGGTGCATGGTTGCTGACTAATTTTCCTTTCTCTTTAAGTTCCTGTGTCTGCTTTTTTGGCATTTTTATCTTTCCATTTCTTCTTCATGAAAGGGACTTCAAATAGAAATGGAAAAAGGAATCTCCTACAGATGAACTCTTACAAATTTTCAGCTTTTGCAACACAACTCTTATTTGCAACGTAAATTCCTTCATCACTAGATTGGAAGAGACGTGTAAACTCCTCCAACCAGTATATCATTGACTCGGGTTGCCTCCCATTTTTTAGCATAACTTTTCAGTTAGATAAGGACTGGAAATTTCCAGAACTGAAAATATGTTTTCAAATTGGCATACAACGATATATCTGTAGGGCATGTAATTTTAATTCATTCATTAACCCAACCAATAAAAATGTTTATTGTGTACAATGTGCCAGACCCAAAACTAGGTATTGTAAGTTTAACAGTGAACAAGATAAGTACAATCCTTGCCTTCCAGGAGTCAGAATTCATTCCTCCATTCATTCTTTATTTCACAAGGATTTACTGAGTCTCACAAATCTATTGGACATAATGCCAGGCCTGCAGATATAAAATAATTCCCTGGTCCTCCTAGTATCTCTGTATTCTTAATTTTTTCCTCAGTTCTAATGGCTTATTTTATACAAACTTTCAGCTCTACAACTGAAAAACAACTATGATTGCAATTATCAGTAGTCCAAGACAGTATCTTTCAAAAATTCCAAACTACTAATTTTCGGCAATTTTTTTCAACTAATTAAATCCGAATCAGGTTTTGTCCCATTTGAGACTTCATTAAAACTGAAGTGTTTGCTGTTTGAATGCTGTTTTGTAAAGTAAACACAGCCAGAAGGAATAAGCATTGTTAGGGCTTCATTTTCCACAAGGTTCTGCTTCCCTGCTCTCCTCGTTCTAAGTCTTAGAATTTGGCTATTAAATATACATTTGTATATCCATCCTAATGTGTTTCTTAAATTGTTTTTATTATGACAATGAAAAGAATTAGTTCTAAATGCATAAAATCAGCTTCTAATTCTTACCGAAGAAGACGTAACAGGAGTCTGAATATTCTCCCACATGAAACGTTCTATCATGTGCTCCCAGCTGCTCCTGGCGGCTTTCTCCCTGAGCGGGTTTTGCTCGATGCACCCTGGAGGCTGGGCCTGTGGGACACGATGGAGTTCCTTCAAGTCCTAAATGCGGGCTGCAGCGGATCAGCAGCCACGTCGGCCTCCGCGGCAATCTATGAATTTTCCTCAGGGCAAACGACGTGAGGATTGGTACATTAGTGGGGAAGACAAACATGGAAACAAACACTCTGAAGACAACAGCAGTTTTTTGGCCATCACTGATGAGTCATACACACTACTGAAATGAATGGCAAAAACACATCATGGGATGTGGATGGAAGCATGGTGCCCCCGGAATGGCATCCTTGGCTTCACTGTGCAATCAGTGATGCTCCAACAACAAGAACACGACTGCTGGTAAGTTCATTTGGACAAACCGTGAATTCATCGAAGTGGCACTCCAGAACAATATGTAGTTTATTCCACCACAAAGAAGATTCAGGAGTGCACCCCACCTTCAACACCTTACAAGTAAAGACAATGAAAAACAGTTTAATCACATAAAATATAGGACTTTTCATGTAACTGACCTTTTACTGCTTACTATTAACTTGATTAAAATTGTTTGACTAAGGGAAAAAAGTGTCAAATTAGAGAGTCAAATCAAAAAGTGGAACTAAAGTACATGGAGGTCATTCAAATGCAAACTACATAGATTCCTCATAAATTACTGGTATCAAGGTAGGAAGGAAAGACATGCAATGCTGACAGGAAGTTACTAAAATAACAGGCCAAATAAATTAAAAATTTTATTCTTAAAACATTGGGCATCAGGCAACACATGACAGTGATCTGTGAGAAACAGGCCCTACGATTGCCCCAACTTGCTGCCTTGAGGGCTTTTCCAGGCTACGGCTCGGGGATGGGGAAAGAAACCAGGCTGAGTCCCGGAGCTTCCCTGAGTTGAAGAGACAGAGCTGAATGTTCATGGAGGCCCAAGCAGCTAGAACTCACAGGGGAAATTACGGTAGAAGAGAGAGCTCTGATTTAGGCAGAGAAGAAAGCAGCTTTTAGTTTGCATAAGACCTACAAAAGTTTCATCAACTGTTCAGAAGTAGTTGGCTCTAGGGTCCTATCCTGTGTAAAAGAAATAGCTCTCCCATCCCTCTGGCTGAAACAGCACAGTTTTGCAGCTTGACAGGTAGGGCCTAGATTCCCAAATTGGTTGCATTTGAAGGAATCCTTCTTCCTGGTTTGGGTACTAACATAATAATTTGTATTTTGGTCTGGCCAGCTAAATGATGTAGTTGGTGAATTGCATACTAGTATTGAATCAATATGAACAACAGCCTATACCATCTGAGATGAAATCTAACTCTCTTCATCTGTAGGCTTCGGTGGTTAGAGATGGTTCTTCAGAGGCCATCTCCAGTGCCTTTGTCATCCATGATGCCTGCTCTTAATCATGTGAATATAAACAATTCACTTTCTCTTATCGTAATTATCATATTCTGACTTCCTTTCCTTATTGACATATCACCAACATTGATCATCTCACACTTTAAAATCTGAACTTACTGGGTCTTTATTGTCCATCTTTTGAATCACCAGCTGTCCTCCTGGATATGTGAGGATATCAGTGTTCACTGAGAGTGTCTTTCTTGATTCCCCTCATGCCATTCTCTTCTGGACTCATTATATTTCTAGTGCTTATTGTACTATTCTCTAATATTTATATTAATAGGACTCACTGTACCAGTCTCTACTCACTGCATACATTCTCCCTGTAATGTACAGCCATGTCTCCAACTTCCAGCCACAAGATTAAATCCCCATTGATCTCCAGAGCTCTTGACTAGTATTTCCTGTTGCCTTCTGGAAATTTCTACCTGCATATCCTACAAGTACCAGAATATATGAATTTTCCCTGTTCTTGATTCCAATTAACAGCACCATGATTCACCGAGAGACCCAGACCAAACTGCCACCAGCACCACCACAAAACCTCACCAAGTGCTTAGGCTCAAGTCTCTTGAATTGACCTACTCTATACCTCTTAAATATTACTCAAATCTGTATGCACGGTCTTTTCCATATTCAGGCTTACATGCATCCTTTTAATGTGGATCCCTTTAGAATATAAAATGGGCCATTTTAAACCCTTCTTTAAAAGAACAAGTGTTCTTTAAACACTTGCTTTTAAAAAGATGGTCTGTTTAAGCAGCACAGAGAACAGGAACGAGAACATCCTTTCCTTTACAAACATATAGAAATAAAAAATAAAATATAGCAAAATATTTTAATACAGAGCTGAACTCAAAAAACAAAAAGGGAAATCAACCAGAAACAAAGCAGGATTCAAAGCCAGAACATTAAACTCAAGAGCTGAAATAATAGTAGATCTTAATGGTATATTGGATATATTTGGCCAAAGGGAAAATATCAAAGTAATGACAGAAAATATGGCTTTGAGGCCATGCATGTGATGAAGATGAGTTCACAACACAAGAGAATCAGCAAATGTAACAGACCGATTAGCACTACCAAGAATATGGGATAAAGTAACAAAGTGCTTTTAAAACTATCTCCTTAAAACTATTAAGGAGGTAAAAAATTAAGAAAGAAGGAAAGGGTGATATTTTTTAAATGGCAATGTAAAAAAGAGAAATTATAATATCATAAGATGAAAGATTTAGTAACTACAATTAAAAACTCAGGGCTTCCCTGGTGGCGCAGTGGTTGAGAGTCCGCCTGCCGATGCAGGGGACACGGGTTCGTGCCCCGGTCTGGGAAGATCCCACATCCCGCGGAGCGGCTAGGCCCATGGGCCATGGCCGCTGAGCCTGCACGTCCAGAGCCTGTGCTCCGCAAAGGGAGAGGCCACAACAGTGAGAGTCCCGCGTACTGCAAAAAAAGAAAAAACTCCATGAACTGGAGAATAGCAGTTTAAATATAGTAGAAGAAAGAATTAGTGGAGGCCACAACAGGGAGAGTCCCGCGTACTGCAAAAAAAGAAAAAACTCCATGAACTGGAGAATAGCAGTTTAAATATAGTAGAAGAAAGAATTAGTGAATTATAATATAGGTGAGAAATTTATGCATAAAGGAACACAGAAAATAAAGAGATGGAAAATAGAAAAGAAAGGTTAAAGTATAAGATCTATCTGAAGAATAGAATAGAATAGAAAGACCAGCATATATCTACTAGGAATTAGAATGAAAGAGATGGAATATTTGAAGAGGTAAAAACTGAGAAACATTTAGAATTGACAAAAAACATGAATTCTCAAATTTAAGACTGGGACTCAGTAGAGATTGTCACCAGATGAAAGAAAGTCTCAAATTTAACTCTCAAATTTAAGAAGCATATCAAAGGGCATAAATAAAAACCAATATCCTGGGACTTCCCTGGTGGCTCAGTGGTTAAGAATCCACCTGCCAATGCAGGGGACACGGGTTCGAGCCCTGGTCTGGGAAGATCCCACATGCTACGGAGCAACTAAGCCCGTGTGTCACAACTACTAAGCCTGAACTCCAGAGCCCACAAGCCACAACTATTGAGCCCATGAGCCACAGCTACTGAAGCCCATGCGCCTAGAACCTGTGCTCCACAACAAGAGAAGCCACTGCGATGAGAAGCCCACATGCCCCAATGAAGAGTAGTCCCCGCTCGCTGCAACTAGAGAAAACCCGTGTGCAGAAACGAAGATTACCAGACCCCAAAGAGAATTAAAAAAAAAAAAAAAACCAATATCCCTCCTATATACATGATAGTGAGACTGAAAAATATCAACATAATTGAAATCTTTTTTTAACTGAACTATAGTTGATTTATAATATTGTATTTGATTCAGTGCACAGCATAGTGAGTCAATGTTTTTGCGTATAGGTTATTACAAAATAAAATGTGTAATTTCATGTGCTATGTAGGAGTTTGTACCTGTTAATCCAATACCCTTCATTTGTCCCTCCCCACTTCCCTTTTCCCTTTGGTAACCATAAGTTTGTTTTCTATATCTGTGAGTTCACTTCTGTTCTGCATATACATTTGCTTGTATTATTTTATTAGATTCCACATATAAGTGATATCATACAGTATTTTTCTTTGTATGACTAATTTCACTTGGCGTAATGCCCTCCAAGTCCATCTGTGTTGCTGCAAATGGCTAAATTTTGTTCTTTTTTAAGGCTGAGTAGTATTCCATTGTATATACATACCACATATTCTTTATCCATTTATCCAGTGACAGACACTTAGGTTGTTTCCATACCTTGGCAATTGTAAATAATGCTGCTGTGAACATTGGGGTGCATGTATCTTTTCAAATCAGTGTTTTTGTTTTTGTTTTGTTTTTTTCAGATATATAACCAGGGGTGGAATTGGTGGGTCATATGGTGAAAGCATTTCCTCTAAAAACACGAATAAGACAAGGATACCCACTCTTGCCACTATTATTCAACATAGTTTTGGAAGTCGTAGCCATAGCAATCAAAGAAGAAAAAGAAATAAAAGGAATTCAAATTGAAAAGGAAGAAGTAAAACTGTCACTGTTTACAAATGACATGATACTTTACATAGAAAATCATAAAGATGCCAACCGAAAACTACTAGAACTCATCAATGAATTCAGTAAAATTGCAGGATACAAAATTAATATATAGAAATCTATTGCATTTCTATACATTAACAACAAAGTATCAGAACAAGAAATTAAGGAAACAATCCCATTTGCCATCACATCAAAAAGAATAAAATACCTAGGAATAAACCTACCTAAGGAGGCAAAAGACCTGTACTCTGAAAACTATAAGACACTGATGAAAGAAATTGAAGACAAACAAACAGATTGAAACATATACCATGTTTTGGGATTGGAAGAATTAGTATTGTTAAAATGACCATATCACTCAAGGCAATTTACAGGTTCAATGCAATCCCTATCAAAATACCAGTGGCATTTTTCACAGAACTAGAACAAGTAATATTAAAATATGTATGGAATGACAAAAGACCCAGAATTGCCAAAGCAATCCTGAGAAAAAGAACAAAGCTGAAGGTATAACCCTTCCTGACTTCAGACTATACTACAAAGCTACAGTAATCAAAACAGCATTGTACTGGCACAAAAACAGATACATATATCAATAGAACAGGATAGAGAGCCCAGAAATAAACCCACACACTTATGGTCAATTAATCTATGACAAAAGAGGCAAGAATATACAACGGAGAAAAGACAGTCTCTTTAATAAGTGGTGCTGGGAAAACTGGACAGCTACATGTAAAATAATGGAATTAGAACACTCCCTAACACCAAACACAAAAGTAAACTCAAAATGGATTAAAGACCTAAACGTAAGATCAGAAACCAGAAAACTCCTTGAGGAAAACGTAGGCAGAATGCTCTTTGACATAAATCACAGCATATTTTTTGGATTTTTCTCTTAAAGTAAAGAAAATAAAAGAAAAATTAACAAATGAGACCTAATTAAACTTAAAAGCTTTTGCACAGCAAAGGAAGCTATCAACAAAACAAAAAAAAACAACCTACTGAATGGGAAAAAATTTGCAAATGATATGACCAATAAGGGATATTATAGATGTTAATATCCAATGTTAATATCCAACATCTATAAACAGCTCATACAACTCAACATCAAAAATACAAAAAACCTGAGTTAAAAATGGGCAGAAGGGGGCTTCCCTGGTGGCGCAGTGATTGAGAGTCTGCCTGCCGATGCAGGGGACATGGGTTTGTGCCTCGGTCCGGGAAGATCCCACATGCCGCGGAGCGGCTGGGTCCGTGAGCCATGGCCGCTGAGCCTGCACGTCCAGAGACTCTGCTCCGCAACAGGAGAGGCCACAACAGTGAGAGGCCCGCGTACCACAAAAAAAAAAATGGGCAGAAGAACTGAATAGACATTTTTCCGAAGAGGAAATGCAGATGGCCAACAGGCACGTGAAAAGATGGTCAACATTGCTAGTCATCAGAGAAAAGCAAATCAAAACCACCATGAGATATCACCTAAAAAAAAAATTGGGCAGAAGAACTGAATAGACATTTTTCCGAAGAGGAAATGCAGATGGCCAACAGGCACGTGAAAAGATGGTCAACATTGCTAGTCATCAGAGAAAAGCAAATCAAAACCACCATGAGATATCACCTCACACCTGATTGTAGACAGAATGGCTATCATCCAAAAGAACACAAATAACAAATGTTGACAAGGATGTGAAGAAAATGGAATCCTCATACACTGCTGGTGGAAATGTAAATTGGTGCAGCCACTGTAGAAAACAGTATGGAAGTTTCTCAAAACTAAAAATAGAGCTACCATGAGATGATCATGATTTTATCTTTCCTTTCATTAATGTGGTATATCAGTATCACCCTGATTGATTTGCATATGTTGAACCACCCTTGCGACACTGTAATAACTCCAACTTGATCATGGTGTATGCACTTTTTTATGTATTGTTGTATTCAGTTTGCTAATATTTTACTGAGGATTTTGCATCTATATTCATCAAAAATATTGGCCTGTTATTTATTTTTTTTGTCGCATCTTTGTCTGTTTTTGGTATCAGGGTAATGGTGGCCTTGTAGAATGAATTTGGGAGTATTCTGTCCTCTTCAATTTTTTGGAATAGTTTGAGAAGGGTAGGTATTAGCTCTTCTTTACATGTTTGGTAGAATTCCACTGTGAAGCTATCCAGTCCTAGTCTTTTGTTTGCTTGGAGTTTTTTTTTTATTACTATTACAGATTCAATTTCATGTCTAGTGATCAGTCTGTTCAAATTGTCTGTTCCTTCTTGATTCAGTCTTAGCAGGCTGTATGTTTCTAGAAATTTGGCCATTTGTTCTAGGTTGTCCAATTTATTGGCATACAACTGTTCATAGTATCCTTTTATGATTTTTTGTCTCTGTGATATCAGTTGTTATTTCTGCTCTTTCATTTCTTATTTTGTTTATTTGGTCTCCTCTTTTCTTCTTGGTGAATATGGCTAAATGTTTATTAATTTTATTTATCCTTTCAAAAAACCAGGTCTTGGTTTTATTGATCTTCTTTATTGTTCTTGGTCTCTATTTTATTTATTTCCTCTCATATTTATTATTTCCTTTCTTCTGGTGACTTTGAGCTTTGCTTGTCCTCCTTTTTCTAATTCCTTTATTTTATTTTTTTTGAATTTTATTTTATTTTTTTATACAGCAGGTTCTTATTAGTTACCCATTTTATACATATTAGTGTATATATGTCAATCCCAATCTCTCAATTCATCACAGCACCACCACCACGACCTCCACTACTTTCCCCCCTTGGTGTCCATACGTTTGTTCTCTACATCTTTGTCTCAATTTCTGCCCTGCAAACCGGTTCATCTGTACCATTTTTCTAGGTTCCACATATATGCATTAATATACAATATTTGTTTTTCTCTTTCTGACTTACTTCCCTCTGTATGACAGTCTCTAGATTCATCAACGTCTCTACAGAAGACTCAGTTTTGTTCCTTTTTATGACTGAGTAATATTCCATTGTATATATATATATATATATATATATATATATATATATATATATATACCATATCTTCTTTATCCATTCGTCTGTCAATGGGCATTTAGGTTGCTTCCATAACCTGGCTATTGTAAATAGTGCTGCAATGAACATTGGGGTGCATGTGTCTTTATCTAATTCCTTTAGATGGTAGGTTAGATTATTTATTTGAGATTTTTCTTGTTTCTTGAGAAAGGTCAGTATCACTATGAACTTCTCTCTTAGAACTGCTTTTGCTGCATCCCATAGATTTTGAAAAGTTGTGTTTCCATTTTTTTTCTATCAAGACATTTTCTGATTTCCCCTTTCATTTCATCAGTGACCAACTGGGTTTTTTTAGTAACATGTTGTTTGCTCTCCATGTGTTCATTCTCTTCCCATTTTTCTTTCTGCAGTTGATTTCTACTTGCATACAATTGTGTTTGATAAAAAATGCTTGATATAATTTCTGTCCTATTAAATTTGTTGAGGCTTGTATTGTGACCTAGGTTGTGATCTATCCTGGAGAACATTTTATGTGCACTTGAAAAGAATGTGTATTCTGATTTTTTTGAATGTAATGTCCCATAGATATCAACTAAGTCCAATTGCTCTATTGTGTCATTTAACACTGCTTTTCTTCATTGATTTTCTATCTGGATGATCTGTCCATTGATGTCAGGGGGGTGTTAATGTCTTCTACTATTATTGTATTATTATCAATTTCTCCCTTTACGTCTGCTTAGTATTTTCTTTAAATATTTTGATGCTGCTGTACTGGGTGCATGATTGTTAGTGAGTATAATATCTTCTTCATGTATTGAGCCCTTCATCATTATATGATGCCCTTGTTTGGCTTTTGTTATAACCTTATAGCCCAGGGGAAGGAGCAGTGACCCCACGGGAGGCTGAACCAGACCTACCTGCTAGTGTTGGAGGGTCTCCTGCAGAGGCTGGGGAGTGGCTGTGGCTCACCGTGAGGACAAGGACACTGGCAGCAGAAGTTCTGGGAAGTATTCCTTGGTGTGAGCCCTCCCAGAATCCGTCATTAGCCCCACCAAAGAGCCAGGGTAGGTGCAAGGGTTAGGTCACCTCAGGCCAAACAACCAACAGGGAGGGGACCCAGCCCCACCCATCACCAGACAAGTGCATTAAAGTGTTACTGAGCTCTGCCCACCGGAGCAACAGTCCGCTCTACTGACCACCAGTCCCTCCCATTAGGAAACTTGCACAAGCCCCTTAGTTAGCCAAATCCACCAGAGAGCAGACAACAGAAGCAAGAAGAACTGCAATCCTGCAGCCTGTAGAACAAAAACCACATTCACAAAATGATAGACAAGATGAAAAGGCAGAGGTCTAGGTACCAAATGAAGGAACAAGATAAAACCCCAGAAAAACAACTAAATGAAGTGGAGATAGGCAACCTTCCAGAAAAAGAATTCAGAATAATGATAGTGAAGATGATCCAGGACCTCGGAAAAAGAATAGAGGCAAAGATCGAGAAGATGCAAGAAATGTTTAACAAAGACATAGAAGAATTAAAGAACAAACAAACAGAGATTTTCACTGCTGTGGAACAGACTAAAGAAAAAAGAATGGAAAGAAATGAAGACAGCCTAAGAGACCTCTGGGACAGCGTTAAACACAACAACATTCACATTATAGGGGTCCCAGAAGGAGAACAGAGAGAGAAAGGACCAGAGTTGGTCATAGGAGCATACATATCGATAATACCTAAAACAGGAATGGATTAATTCCTCCAACCAAAAGACACAGGCTTGCTGAATGGATAAAAAAACAAGACCCATATATATGCTGTCTACAAGAGACCCACTTCAGACCTAGGAACACATACAGACTGAAAGTGAGGGGGTGGAAAAAGATATTCCATGCAAATGGAAATCAAAAGAAAGCTGGAACAGCAATAATCATCAGATAAAATAGACTTTAAAATAAAGAATGTTACAAGAGACAAGGAAGGAGACTACATAATGATCAAGGGATCAATCCAAGAAGAAGATATAACATTATAAATATATATGCACCCAACATAGGAGCACCTCAATACATAAGGAAGATGGTTCTTTGAGAAGATAAACAAAATTGATAAACCATTAGCAAGACTCATCAAGAAAAAGAGGGAGAGGACTCCAATCAATAAAATTAGAAAAGAAAAACGGGAAGTTACAACAGACACCACAGAAATACAAAGCATCCTAAGAGACTACTACAGGCAATACTACGCCAATAAAATGGACAACCTGGAAGAAATGGACAAATTCTTAGAAAGGTATAACCTTCCAAGACTGAACCAGGAAAAAATAGAAAATATGAACAGACCCATCACAAGTAATGAAATTGAAACTGTGACTAAAAATCTTCCAGCAAACAAAAGTGCAGGACCAGATGGCTTCACAGGTGAATTCTATCAAACATTTAGAGAAGAGCTAACATCCATCTTTCTCAAACTCTTTCAAAAAAGTGTGGAGGAAGGAACACTCTCAAACTCATTCTATAAGCCACCATCACTCTGATACCAAAGCCAGACAAACATCTACAAAAAAAGAAAATTACAGACCAATATCACTGATGAATATAGATGCAAAAATCCTCAACAAAATACTAGCAAACAGAATCCAACAACACATTAAAAAGATCATATGCCATAATCAAGTGGGATTTATCCCAGGGATGAAAGGAATCTTCAATATACACAAATCAATCAATCTGTTACACCATATTAACAACCTGAAGAATAAAAACCACATGATCATCTCAATAGATGCAGAAAAATGTTTTGACAAAATTCAACACCCATTTATGATAAAACTCTCCAGAAAGTGGGCACAGAGGGAACCTACCTCAACATAATAAAGGCCATATATGATAAACCCACAGCAAACATCATTCTCAATGGTGAAAAACTGAAAGCTTTTCCTCTAAAATCAGGAACAAGACAAGGATGTCCACCCTCACCACTATTATTCAACTCAGTTTGGAAGTCCTAGCCATGGCAATCAGCGAAGAAAAAGAAATAAAAGGAATACAAATTGGAAAAGAAGAAGTAAAACTGTCACTGTTGCAGATGTTATGATACTATACATAGAGAATCCTAAAGATTCCACCATAAAACTACTAGAGCTAATCAATGAATTTGGTAAAGTTGCAGGATACAAAATTAATGCACAGAAATCTCTTTCATTCCTATACACTAATGATGAAAATTCTGAAAGTGAAATTAAGGAAACACTCCCATTTACCACTGCAACAAAAAGAATAAAATACCTAGGAATAAACCTACATAGGGAGACCAAAGCCCTGTATGCAGAAAATTACAAGACACTGAGGAAAGAAATTAAAGATGATACAAACAGATGGAGAGATATACCATGTTCTTGGATTGGAAGAATCAATATTGTGAAAATGACTCTAATACCCAAAGCAATCTACAGATTCAATGCAATCCCTATCAAATTACCAATGGCATTTTTTATGGAACTAGAACAAATAATCTTAAGATTTGTATTGAGACACAAAAAGACCTTGAATACCCAAAGCAGTCATGAGGAGAAAAAAACAGAGCTGGAGGAATCAGACTCCCTGAATTCAGACTATACTACAAAGCTACAGTAACCAAGACAATATGGTACTGACACAAAAACAGAAACAGACCAATGGAACAAGATAGGAAGCCCACAGATAAACCCATGCACCTATGGTCAACTAATCTATGACAAAGGAGGCAAGGATATACAATGGAGAAAAGACAGTCTCTTCAATAAGTGGTGCTGGGAAAACTGGACAGCTACATGTAAAAGAATGAAATTAGAATACTCCCTAACACCATACACAAAAATAAACTCAAAATGAATTAGAGACCTAAATGTAAGACCAGACACTATAAAACTGTTAGAGGCAAACATAAGAAGAGCACTCTTAGACATAAATCACAGCAAGATCCTTTTTATCCACCTCCTAGAGTAATGGAAATAAAAACAAAAATAAACAAATGGAACCTAATGAAACTTCAAAGCTTATGCACAGGAAAGGAAACCATACACAAGACGAAAAGACAACCCTCAGAATGGGTGAAAATATTTGCAAACAAATCAATGGACAAAGGATTAATCTCCAAAATATATAAACAGCTCATGCAGCTCAATATTAAAAAAACAAACAACCCAATTGAAAAATGGGCAGAAGACCTAAACAGACATTTCTCCAAAGAAGACAAACCTAAATGCCCATTGACAGATGAATGGATAAAGAAGATGTGGTACATATATACAATGGAATATTACTCAGCCATATAAAGGAACCAAATTGGGTCATTTGTATAGACGTGGATGAATCCAGAGACTGTCATACAGAGTGAAGTAAGTCAGAAAGAGAAAAACAAATATCACATAATAATGCATATATGTGGAACCTAGAAAAATGGTACAGATGAACCGAGTTGCAGGGCAGAAATTGAGACACAGATGTAGAGAACAGATGTATGGACACGAAGGGGGGAAAGAGGCGGGGGAGTGGGGGTGGTGGTGTGATGAATTGGGCGATTGGGATTGACATGTATACACTGATGTGTATAAAATTGATGACTAATTAGAACCTGCTGTATAAACAAATAAATAAAATAAAATTCAATAAATAAATAAAATCTATTTTGCTTGTTATGAGTATTGCTATCCCTGCTTTCTTGTTGTTTCTGTTTGCATGAAATATTTTTTCCATCTCCTCATTTTCAGTCTGTGTGTGTCTCTCACCCTGAAATGAGTGTCTTGTAGGCAGCATGGTGGGTCTTTTTTTTTATCCAATCAGCCACTCTATGTCTTTCAATTGGAGCATTTAGTACAGTGACATTTAAATTAATTATTGATAAGTATTGTTTATTGCCATTTTACTACTTGTTTCCCAATTGTTTTGGTTGTTCTCTGTTGATTTCTTCTTTTTTTGTTTCTCCCATTGTGGTTTGATGATTTTCTCTTGTAGTATGCTTGTGTTCCTTTCTTTTCTAGTTTTTGTGTATATTGTAGGTTTCTGGTTTATGCTCACCATGGGATTCATGTTGATCCATAATTATATCTACTCTCTTTAAACTGATTGTCGTTTAAGGTCGAACACTTTCTAAAAGATCTACATTTTTTACTCCCCTCCCCCACATTTTGTGTTTTTGATGTCATATTTTACACCTTCATTTTTATTCTTTTACTATTTATTGTAGATATAGCTGCTTTTATACTTTTTATCTTTTAATCTACTTATTGGCTTATTGACGTGATCTTCAACCCTTACTATATATTTGCTGTTCCTCTTGGGATTTTTCCTTTCCTATAGATTCTTCTTTTCCATTTAGAGAAGATGCTTCAACATTTGTCTTAGGGTAGATTTAGTAGTGCTGAATTCTTTTAGTTTTTGCTTGTCTGAGAAATTCTTTATCTGTGCCTATTCTAAATGATAATCTTGCTGGGTAGAGTGTCCTAGGTTGCAGGATTTTCCCTTTCAGGTCTTGAATATATATAATGCCACTCCTTTCTGGCCTGCAAAGTTTCTGCAGAGAAATCAGCTGATAGCCTTATGAGGAGTCCCTTGTATATGAATCTTTGTTTTTCTTCTCTTGCTACATTTAGTATTCTCTTTATTTTTAATTTTTGCCATTTTAATTAAATCTTGGTATGGGTCCTTTTGGATTCATCTTGTTTGGGACCCTATGTGCTTCCTTTACCTGGATATCTGTTTGCTTCTTTAGGTTTGGGAAGTTTTCAACAATAACTTCGTCAAATACATTTTTTATCCCCTTCTCTCTCTCTTCTGCTTCAGGACCCCCAATATTGTGAATGTCATCATGCTTTATGTTATCCCATAGATCCCATATATAGGTTTTGTTTTTAAATTTGTCTTCTGTCTGCTGTTCTGATTGGATGATTTCCATTATTCTATCTTCCAGATCACATACACATTCTTCTGTGTCATTTAGTCTGCTATTCATTGCTTCTACAATGCTTTTCATCTCAGATATTGAATATCTATTTTTGACTGGGTCTTCTCTATATTTTCTAGTTCCTTGTTAAAATGATCTGTATTTACATCAATTCTTTTCATTCAGTTAGCATTTTTATTCCTAACATTCTGAATTCATTGTGTGATAGACTGATTATCTCTGTTTCATTATTTTTTCCAGGGGTTTTCTCTTGCTCTTTCAATTGAGAGTATTTCCTTTGCCTTTTCATTTTACTTAACTGTCTTTGTCTTTATGAATTTAGGTGAAACAGTTACCTATTGTGGCCTTGAAGGGGTGTTCCTATGTGGAAGAGTCCATATGTAGACTGCATGTACCCAGTGCCTTTGGTGGGAGGGCTGGATTTGATGGGGATGCCAGTCATATTCTTTCTCGGGGTGTGCTTGCTGCCCTTTCACCTTGGTAGGGGGTGCTGTTGGTGATGGAGGAGCTAGAGCCTGCACAGGGTGTGAGGTGTGACTTCCTCTCTGCACAGTGGCCCTCACCACCCTATCAGGGGCACAGTCTGCTCACAAGTTGCTGGAGTGGAAGCCCTGAGGGTTGGGTTCAAGCTGGCTCTATTCCCTTTTTTTTTTTTTTTTTTTTTTTTTTTTTGCGTTACGCGGGCCTCTCACTGTTGTGGCCTCTCCCGTTGCGGAGCACAGGCTCCGGTCGCGCAGGCTCAGCGGCCCATGGCTCACGGGCCCAGCCGCTCCACGGTACGTGGGATCTTCCCCGACCGGGGCACGAACCCGCGTCCCCTGCATCGGCAGGCGGATTCTCAACCACTGCGCCACCAGGGAAGCCCCTCTATTCCCTTTAAGTGTGTGCTTTTCCTTCTCCCCACACTGAGGCATTTGCCCCAAAGGAAGGGAATGCTGAAGCAAGTGGGGGTCCATGCACTTACAGAGGTCCAATGCTCTGCCTATGTAGGCATCGTGGCTCTGCTCAGATACAGCCCAAGTTTGCGTCTTTTCCCCTGTCACAGTCACCCCAGATCCAGAGTTAGACTGTCATGTGGTGTAGGCAGGGCTGGAGTGTTTGCTCTGCTGCAACTGGGGGGCACAGTATGATGGTTGTGGAAATTCAAGCAGCTGCACTACTGTCAGAAGTCTGGGCTGCTTCTGAGGCACTGTTAGAGTGAGCACTAACAATGGCCACTGCCACCCAGCCTAGACCACACCCCAATCTCCCAGGTCACCTCTGCATTACTAGGTTGATTCTTTTCCCAAGTCCTGGCCATCCTAGATCCAGTACCAAGCTATGGCATGGAGTCCAAAAGAAAATGATAGGTTAAAGATAAACTAGCAAGCAATAAAATCTGTAAACTTTCAGTAAACCTACACAACTATAGGTTGTTAATATAATAATAGTAATGTTATTAATAATGTTAATGGGGAGGGGTAAAAACAATGCCAAGCAATTATTTGGGATATTAAAGGGAAAGGTGATTAATGATAAAGTACCTGTATTAGATAGAAGAAGGATAGATAAATTGATTAATTTTTTACTTAACCCTTGATGTTAAAAAATTTAATGCTAACCTCAAAAAGAATAGAAATAGAATGTTTAATTTCCAGATAAGTAAAGAGAAAGCAGGGAATGATGAAAATGTAATCCATCCAGTAAACAGCAGAAAAACAGGAGGGGGCGGGAAGCATAGTAAATAGAGAACACAGAATAAAATAGTAGAAATAAATTTGAATACAAAAAGAGGGAAGATGATTGTAAATGTACAAGAAGATAATTTAGATGTAAATGAAGTCATCTTTCTGGTTAAAAGACAAAACAAGTATCCTATGACGGCTCCTTAATATCTCTCCAAGCACTTTTGCAACAATACACATGCAAGCCTCTGCCTGGCTCTGAATCTTACAGGATTCTTTTGACTGTAAATTACAGAAATCCAACTCAAACTTGCTGAAGCAGAAGGAGAAGTGGGATTATTTATTTTCTCACATAATCCAGCACAAGAGAATGAGAAGGACCTTGAACTTGAGGCTCAAACCACCCAGAGAAAATGTTCTTTATTCCCAGGATGCCATCCTTGCAGAGTTCAGGCTTCTTTCTCAGGGTTCGGATAACTACTTGCATATAACTATATAATAGCAGTTACTCCATTGGTCCCATTTGTGCATTTACATGTCTGCACTCCCGTCCCAGTTACCCAATCCTCTGGGAACACACACTGTGTTCTCTTCATCTTCGTATTCTTAACCCCTGTGTTCCTGACACAGTGTAGTCAGCTAATAAAGGCTAAACGAAAACAAAAAAAAAGAATGAATGTCTCAGATGGTTCTTATTTCTATACAAGTTCTCTCTCCCCTATCAGAATGTCAGCTTCTTGAGTTGGTCTCATCCCACCCATTTCTACATTCAATTCTAGTGCTTTACATACACAAGGCAGCCAAAATACATTGGGTGATTCAGTGAAGGAATAAAAAGGACTTCCTTCCTTCTTTTTAAAGATAAGTGGCCTGTATATATTAAATGCTATAATGTGTATGTTCAGCTTTAAATTTTTAAACGTACTTCTGAAGTTATTACAAGCGTGCTTTGTACCAAACACTGTAGTCAGGAAGTGCTGACTCAGCCGAAGCCGGACTGGATGGAGCCATGTCCTCCTTCTACACCCCAGATCCAAGGCTGTCTATACAAATAGAAGCTCACCCTCCACAGAGGCTTTTTCCACCACAGTTCAGTGCTTCCTCCGTGTTCTCTACAAAGATGCTTTCAAACTGCATCAGTAATGTTGAATATCACCAAGTCAGTCAACAAAAAGTATTACCCATTTACTCTAATACGACTCAAAAGAGGTTATTGATTGAATTTGACAACATTTAAGTAGAACCTTAATTTGTAGAATTAGCAGAAGAAAAGAATAAAGAGCCATCAATTAGTAGAAATGTAGGTATTCGTATGAAAGAGTAACAGAGGCACAGGTGGGATAGGGCATAAAATGAGTGTGGGCAGGGCGAAACTTGTCTGGTTCAGCTCACCCTCCTACTTCCTCCACCTTCCTAATAGACATTAAGAGCACTTAATTAAAACCAGTAAAGAAATTATAACAAGGAAAAAAATGGAGTGAACCAGATATAATTAGCATTGTAAGTGCCTTAGAAAGCTTGCCTAGAATAGTCTTTTCCAAGCTTGTCAAGTTTCAGAGCTCACAAATCTTGTCCCACGGCTCAGCTCAGTTACTGGTTGCCCATCCCCCCTACTGTTCTTCTTAGCTTCCTGAGAATGCATGTATTTCCATATGCTTATTGTGTGTCTCATAAAATGCACTGCCCCTATATGAAAAATGTATGAGATACATCATACTGTGCAAAACAATGTCTCCAAATTGGCCAATTATATTTTGTGCAAGTTCAGAATTGTTCATGATGTCTCTAATCCATGGTGTGCTCCTGGCTGTGAGAACTGTGTTCTGCATAGTTAAAACAGAGGACTTGATAGCTTAATTGTGCCTAATGAATGAAAAGTTATTTAAAAATAGCATGGAGAGTGATGCCAGTGTTTTTTTGAAGGTCTGCTTTAGTATTTTCAAATTACATAACCCTTTTGAGAAAGGGGGAAGTATGTAATTTTTAAACTGTTTAAAGTGGTAGTCCTTTTTTCTCCTCCCCTGTCTTTCCAAAATAGGAAGTAAACCCCCCATCCAATATTTCCATTCCTTCTTATCTGCTGCTTTATTTATCCCCAGGTGGCTGTTCCTCTCTTCTGACCCATCCTGCTGTCTGGTTTCCATATGTTAATCTCAGCCTTCACTTATCCCATGGACCTGCTTCCTGTGTGTGTCTTTTTTTCTGTCTTCTTCTATTACTTAAATACACATGCCCTACTAGCTCTTTTCTTTCTGATGCTTGTATCAAATTGCCTTTGTTAGATTTCATCCTTTTGTTTATTTCTTATCATAACTCTTCTAGTTTTCCAAACTGTTCTCTAAAGTCATCTCACATTTCAAATGCTATCACTAAATTGCAGACCTATATGTTGACTACTTAAATGTTTTGTAAAACCCTCTGGTAACAAAAGAGAATTGTAATGATCTTTTCCTGAAGATATTCTCCTAGCAGCAATGCTATTCATTTAGTAGGCGATGTCCTTTCTCTGTTAACACTGAAGGCTCACCAAGAGAAATTTGTATGAACTACAGCAATAAATACCTCTGTTAAACATAAACAACTTTTATGGTTATTCTCTTGCAAAAATGGTTACCAGGACAAATTAAAACTCTCCTTCCTGAGGAGTCCTTAAAAATAGAAAACCTTCTCTAACTCTGTTCACCGGGATAACTTCCTTCTCTCCACTCCGGACTATTTATAACCTGAGTCACTCAACTCAACAGCTAATTACACTGCCTTATATCATTATCTGATTATTTCCTGGATGTACAGCTTTCCTCTGTGGTTAAATTATGAGCTCTTTGGCATAACAGTTTTTTCTCCATTTATATCACCTTGTAGATAGTTATCTGTAAATACTCTAACTTAATCAAATACGTTCATGACAGATGATTGGGTTTTTTTTTTCCTTGGCTTTTGGGTTTTTTATTGAAATATAGTTGATTTACAATGTTGTGTTAATTTCAGGTGTACAGCAAAGTGATTCAGTTATACATACATATATATCTTTTTTTCAGATTCTTTTCCCTTATAAGTTATGACAAAATATTGAGTTCCCTGTGCTATACAGTAGGTCCTTGTTGGTTATCTATTTTATACATAGTAGTGTGTATATGTTAATCTGAACCTCCTAATTTTTCCCTCCCCTTCCCTTCCCCTTTGGTAACCATAAATTTGTTGTCTATATCTGTGGGTCTATTTCTGTTCTGTAAATAAGTTCATTCATGCCTTTTTTTCTTTTAGACTCCACATGTAAGTGATATCACATGATATTTGTCTTCTTCTGTCTGGCTTACTTCACTTAGTATGACAATCTCTAGGTCCACCCATGTTGCTGTAAATGGCGTTATTTCATTCTTTTTTATGACTGAGTAATATTCCATTGTATATATGTAACACATCTTCTTTACATGATTCTTTACATGATGATTGTTTAACAAATACTGTCCTAATTAAAGGAAAGCCATGGAATATAGACACAAAAATTTCCCAGGGTTCTTCCCAGTTTTAGATTTCCTGCTTTCTGGCTCCTTCATGATTTTCCCCAAAAATCACATGCTACTGTACTTTGCTGGTTTCCTCTCTTCCATAGGCCTCATTCAGTTCCCTTCTCATGGGGTTTTGTGATAAATCTTCAGTAGAAATATGAGTCAAGTTCAGATGTCACTCAGTCTTCCTATGAGAACCATTTTTCATGAAAATGGTTATATTCACATTGAAATGTGTAGAATAAAAAGTCCAGTCAATTCTGTGGGTCAATGTTTTTTTTTAGTGGTTTGAGAGACGGCAATTTTTTTTTTTTTTTAATTATTGGCTGTGTTGGGTCTTCATTGCTGTGTGCATGGGCTTTCTCTAGTTGCGGTGAGCAGGGGCTGCTCTTCGTTGTAGTGCATGGGCTTCTCATTGCGGTGGCTTCTCTTGTTGAGGAGCACGGGCTCTGGGCACACTGGCTTCAGTAGTTGTGGCACGCAGGCTCAGTAGTTGTGGCTTTCAGGCTCTAGAGCGCAGGCTCAGTTGTTGTGGCGCATGGGCTTAGTTGCTCCACAGCATGTGGGATCTTCCCGGACCAGGGATCAAACCCGTGGTTCGTTTTAAGGCAGTGTTTTTCCAAAATATTTTCAGCAAGAAGTAAATGAATGTTACACACAAAATTTACTGTAGCAAAATAAAGTTTGGAAAAGCTGATTGAAACAATGTTAAAGGAGCTTCTTTACTATAGGATTGACTACAATCTTTTAAGTGAAAATTATACAGAGAAACTCAAAGCGGCAACACAGTATGTAGAGTTTACTTAGCAACAGAAAACTTCTCAGCAGAGTGGTCCCCAGAACACATTTTGAGAAACATTACAAGACTGAATGAATGAATAAAATAATTTTTGAATGATTTAGTTCATTGGCATTCATCCTTTTCTACTGGGATGTATGTGTCTGGGCAGCACATGCTGCAACCAAACTTTCACTGCCACTTAGAACTCATCAGGCCCCTTAAACTGATTTTATTTTTTAGAATTCCTCTTTTGTAGCTGCTTACCTGTCATACCTGTTGGGCATAAAAATACACAACAAACACTGGGGAAAAAATCAATATTTTGTAAGTACTTTAATGGTATGGAGCCCATTTTATATTTCTTTCTTAACTGTAGTCTCAAGATAGACCTTGGCAATCAGTTCAGTACCTAGAAAGATAATCAGGATTGTGAGGGGAAAGGGGCCATGTCATATGATGAAAACTTAAAGGGTAATGGGTGTTGCATAGCTATCTTCAAGACCTGAAATGGATAAGGCTTATTCTATTTCACTCCAAAAAATACTGAACTACAATGGATGAATGTAACAAAGAGATAATTAAGTTTAGTATAAAGAAGAATCTGTAGCCCCATTGCAGTCCAAAAATTGAGTAAATGTGGTACGTTTTCAATGATTACCTTTTGACAGTGTTATTGAGTAGATTCCTATTTTTGGAAAACACTGATATTCTGCATCTAAAAAGAAATAAAAAATTATTCAGGTCGGGCTTCCCTGGTGGCACAGTGGTTGAGAGCCTGCCTGCCGATGCAGGGGACATGGGCTCGTGCCCCGGTCCGGGAAGATCCCACATGCCGTGGAGCCTGCGCGTCCAGAGCCTGTGCTCCGTAGCGGGAGAGGCCACAGCAGTGAGAGGCCCGCGTAACGCAAAATAAAATAAAATAAAATAAAATTATTCATGTCAATAATGACTACATTACCATTCATGTAGGATCTGCCTTACCAAAAAAACAAACAAACAAAAAAACAGCCAAGAAAATTTACTTAAAGAAACGCTATACTTTACCCTACAGTAGTTCCCTGTTATCTGTCTTATGTATAGTAGTGTGTATATATTAATCCCAACCTCCTAATTTATCCCTCTGCCCTTTCCCCTTTGGTACCATAACTTTGTTTTCTGTGTCTGTGGGTCTATTCCCATTTTGTAAATGAGTTTATTTGTATCTTTTTTTTTAAGATTCCACCTATAAGTAATATCAGATGATATTTGTCTTTCTTTGTTTGGCTTACTTCACTTAGTATGATAATCTCTAGGTCCACCCATGTTGCTGCAAATGGTGTTATTTCATTCGTTTTTATGGCTGAATAATATTCCATTGTGTGTGTATATATATATATATATATATATATATATATATCTCATCTTCTTTATCCATTCACCTGTTGATGGATATTTAGGTTGCTTCCATGTCTTGGCTATTGTAAGTAGTGCTGCTATGAGCACTGGGGTGCATGTATCTTTTGGATTTAGAGTTTTCTCTGGGTATATGCCCAGGAGTGGAATTGCAGGATCATATGGTAACTCTATTTTCAGTCTTTTAAGGAACCTCCATACTGTTCTCCATAGTAAGTGTACCAATTTACATTCTCACCAGCAGTGTAGGGGGGTTCCTTTTTCTCCACACCCTCTCCAGCATTTATTATTTATAGATTTTTTGATGATGGCCATTCTGACCAGAGCGAGGTGATACCTCATTTTAGTTTTGATTCTCATTTCTCTAATAATTAGTGATGTTGAGCATTTTTTCATGTATAGCACAGGGAACTATACTCAATATTTTGTAATAACCTACAAGGGAAAATAATCTGAAAAAAATAGAGAGAGAGATATGTATGTATAACTGAATCACTGTGCTGTACATCTGAAACTAACATAACATTGTAAATCAACTATACTTCAATTTTTAAAAATTGAAGAAAATGCTATACTTTATAATTTATATACAGTAAAGAAACTTTCATATAGTATAGGCTCAATAAGTGGGGCTGTTCTTGGATTGCTAGCTTTTTGTACTAATTGTCCCACTACAGCTCTTACAAACACTACTCTCACCTGTTTAAATTGTTTTTATCTGGCAGACTTTAAGGTTTATTCCAGCTTTAAAATTCTACTGGTTCTCTATCTCTTAACTGTATTTCCAGGGAAAGAATTTCCCCTGAGAAGTCTCTGGCAAAGTTAATATGCAAGAAATGAATCTTGATTCTGTACTGCTCCCTTGCCTCCTCTGTAGAAATGTCCTTCCAGCCTTACATGTTTATTCTCCATCCTCCTCTTTCCTCACAGCTCCTTACTTTCACATTCTTCCTCACCCAGTGTCAGTTTGGAGTGAAAGCTCTACCACAGGATGAGGAATTAAAATGAAAAACTATCAACAAAGAGTGAAAGGGACTAAAAAGCCTCCATATTGGCATGTGACTCACCTTGGTCTCAAGTCAAACACTGACTGGTGGTAATGAATTCAATCTGTCATCAGTGCAAGGATCTAGTAACTTAACAGAATCAGTGTCATTACTTCAGTTACACTACAATCATACACATCTCAAAAAGAAAAAAATAAATCAAACAGGAGGAAATCATTTCATTTTTAACCTCTATCGAACTCATTACATTCCAGACCCTGTTCTAAGCATTTTACATGTACTAACTCAGAAGTGTTTTAAAACCAAGCTGATTTCAAACTGAAATTACTTTATAATTATTGATGTATAATTTATCACTCTAATTGATGTCTTATTTATCACAAGCTTATCCATACATTTTGCACAGAACACATGAAAAAACACATAAATTTTGCAAGTAAATTAAAATAAATCATTATTAAAGATCAAAACTGGGTCCATTGTATATAAACTTAACAAGAAATAGGGTGTGCCTCATTACCATTTTCCATTTCATATATATTAAGAATGTCCTGAAATATCCTAAAGCAGTGTCAAATTAATAAATGTATTGGATTTCTAGCGTTATCAGCAGATACTATAAATCAAAGGCAATGTGTTAAAGGGAATTATAAAAGAAATATTTCTAAAAGAGATTGATGTTTTAAAATAAGATGCCTGGAGCATAAAATCAGGCTTCTTTTTTCAGTCTAAATATTTTGATCCTTATGTAAGTTATGATATGTTTTTACACTTAGTATACTCAAATAATACACAGATGTATTGCTCAAACTTCAACTGACAGAACTAAAATTATTATAGATCATTTTTGGGAAAGCTTGAAAATTTTACAAAGTCTGTATCTTCATAAAAGTAAATGTCTAACAGTAATCCCACCCTAGAATGATTTAATATCCAGTTGCAAGACAGCATACTTCTTTTGCTACCTCATTATTTAAGGACATCTTTCTTGAAATACTTTCTAAAATTAACACTTTAAAATGAATTTATTATCTTCCACTTCTGACCAAAATGAAGTAAAAAGAACCAGACATACTCTCCTGCCTAAAACAATCAAAAAGAAAAAAAATTCTGAAACAGCAGTAGTCAAGACACTGGACATTGGGGCAGAGATGGAAAACAAAGGAGGTGAGCACTCTGATTGCCCCAACTTACTTCTTTGAGGGAGTTTCTAGGAAGTGGTAGAGAAAAATGGGAAACACTAGGCAGAGGCTGGTGAACTATCTGAGTTGAGGAGACAAAGTGAATAGTCTACGGAAACCAAGGTGGATAGAGTCCTGGAGAGGAAATAGTTGCACATGAAGGGACTCCAGAGATCTCCAGAGGTCACCTTGAGTAAGTAGCATACTAATCAGGGCAAATGTGTGAAAAAACTACTTGAGGCCAGGGAAAGAACTACCCAAAGTATTAGAGGAAACGTTGCCCAGCATCACACAGAGCAAGAAATACTGCCTGTTCCCACTAGCCGGGCTGAAAAACCTTATTTTTGCAGAGCATTGAGTATTCGGAAGGGACTTGCATCAGTAGTGTGGAATAACTAGCCTTAGATTAAAAAGTGCTTCGGTCCCACCTAACAAATCTCAAAAATAAAACCCAAAAGGACTAACTGATTACAAGTAACTTAATTACACCCCAGATCAAAGCTCAAGATGATAGGACTACAAAAGTATCTAGTACTCAAAAAGGTAAAATTTATGATGTTTGGCATCCAATCAAAGATTCCCAGGCATGTAAAGCAGCAGGAAAAAAATGACCCATAATAAGGGAAAATATGACTCATAATAAGGAAAAAATTAATCAATCCAAAAACTAACTGAGAACTGATGCAGATGTTAGAATGAGTACATGAAAACATTATAAAAGTTATGTTCAAAAAATTAAGTCAAAATATAGAAGAGATTTTTAAAAGACCCCAAAAGGAATACAAGAATATCCAGCATCCTACAATCTAAATTTTGCAATATCTGGCAACCAATCGAAAATTACCAGGCATGGAAAGAAGCAGGAAAATGTAACGCATAATGAAGATAAAAATGAACTAATCGATATCAACCATAACTGACACACACATAGAGTTAGCAGACAAGAACAATAACAACTAATATAACTCTATTCCATACATTCAAAAGTTAAGTCGAGACAGAGAAGATCCAAAGATACACAATTTAAACTTCTAAAGATGAAAACAACTATGTCTGATATGAGTAATACACTGAATGTGATCAGTAGTAGGCTAGACACTACAGAAGAAAAGATTAGTGAACATGAACATATAGTAATAGAAATTAATTTCTTTTTTTTAGAAATTAATTTCTTGAACAAAGTTCAAGAATATTTATAGGAATATGAAAGTATCCACAGAGAAAACTACACCAAGGTACATCATAATCAAATTGCTCAGAACCAGTGATAAATAGGATACCTTAAGGATGGCCAGAGAAAAAAGGACATATTATACACAGAGGGACCTAGATAAGGAGTCTGGAAGATTTCTCATTGCAAACAATGCAAATGAGAAGACAGTCAAGAAACACCTTGAAAGAACTAAGAGAAAATAGCTGTCAACCTAGCGTTGTATATCTCATGAAAATATCTTTCAAAAATGAGGGTTAAATAAAGACTCTTTCAGACATACAAAATATTGAAGAATGGGTCTGATGACTAATAGACGCCTACCATAAGAAATGTTAAAGAAAGTCCTTCAGGGAGAATGAAAATCATATCCTATGTAGGTCAGGACACCTACATAGGCAAATGAATAAGATATTTGTATTAGCCCCAAATTGAAAACAATCCAAATGCCCATTAACAGGTGAATAGCCATTTACACAGTAATATAACCAATAACTGCACAGTACAGCTTTTCTATGCAACGATATATTTGTCAATTCTGAAGAGTACTATATGGTTGGTTTTGATTTCCTCCTTAACTGAAGAAATTATGAATGTATGCACTTTCACATCTTTAGGGCTTTTTAAATTTTTAAATATTGATTTCTGTTATTATAATTGCTATCTTTATTTTACATTTTGTGAATTTGTCTAATACATCCACTTATTTTTAAAACTATTTTTATTATAAAAGAAAGACTTTACATGGTAAATTAAAAAGTCAGAGTACAGAATGATATCAGGTTAAAAGAAAAAGTCTCTCTCCCCTTAGCACTCCCAGTCCCCCTTCCATAAAATAACCACTCAGTGGTTTCTAGCCTTAGTTCTTCTGGGGAGTTTCCATTATCACATTACATAAAATGCTTTTATCTCTACTCTTTGATTTATAAAACTACATCTATTTTTTCCCTTTTATGACAAATAATGTACTTCCATTAGGACCCACCTCCCATACTCACTCTAAATCTCTATTTGTTTTTTATATCACTGTTGACAGTTCTTTGATTCATCATTTGAAGTGGCCTTTATAACTCTAAATAATTAATATATAAGAACATATATAAACTCAATCTAGGCTAATACACAGTGTTCTTTACAGTTATTTATAAGATCTCCTTTTAAAAATAAGTAAGATTTATTTGGAAATGCCTTTTTACTTTATGAGATACTATATATCAAGAGACAGTGCTTGGCATGAAAAGAATGCTAATTCCCATCCTTTTGCCTTTGAAAACTTCTAATGTACAAAAAAGCTTGAGCTCAGAGAGGAGTTAGGACTAGTAGGAAGTAGGGAAGAAAGGGTAAGTGGAGGATTGCTAAAAGTGAAATCCCTGGGCAAGACTGGAAAGAAGGAATGACAGAGTGGGTGGGTTACAGTCCGGGGCCATTCCTCACTAAGAATCATGACAAGCAGATCTGAAAGAAAGAGATATATTGTAGCACCTATCTAAGTGAAATCCCTGGGCAAGACTGGAAAGAAGGAATGACAGAGTGGGTGGGTTACAGTCCGGGGCCATTCCTCACTAAGAATCATGACAAGCAGATCTGAAAGAAAGAGATATATTGTAGCACCTATCTTGGATATCTATCAAAATAGCATTCCACCACCATCAGTAGACTCTATGGATTCAAAAACAACAAACCAATAACAATAATAGTAACTACAATAATGAAAATGATAGGGAGGGTGGGAGAGAGGGAGACGCAAGAGGGAAGAGACATGGGGACATATGTATATGTATAACTGATTCACTTTGCTATAAAGCAGAAACTAACACACCATTGTAAAGCAATTATACTCCAATAAAGATGTTAAAAAAATGACATTTTCAACATTAAGCAGAAAGTACATTGTGTTGATTTTTTTAAATTAAACTGACTGATAGACCAATTCAACCCTGGCATATTGTCCTTCTGTTCATTTTCACACATCTTCCTTTGTGTACCCACATGTTTCCTACAGCACAGCACCAATATCCAGAGATATGCATAATAATATTCAATGCATTTCAATAATATTGCTGACATACATCCCAATCTCTAACTTGGTTATAAGACAATAGCAGAAAAGAAATAATTCTAGTAGATACCTTGAGGACATGTAAAATTAAAAGTCCACAAAAACTACAACAGGTTATTAATTAGAGACCCCATAGAGTTTCTTTAAGTCTCACAGCCATGCCCCATGAAATGTACCAGATAAACTCTAGTATCTCTCACTGCTCATCACTTATGCCACCTGCCCATTTCCTTCCTTTCTATCCTTGTTCAGCCAGCTTCTGACTTTATTACACATGCTAGTGACCTGCTGTCATTCTCACTGCTGGGATTTGACATCTGGGACTGTCTAAGTTCCTCTTGAGGGATAACCTCTACCTTTGGGTTTCCATGGGGAAATATATGTCTCAGTTTTACCAGGCATAGGGTCCCCTACCTTTATACCATTCCAACTTCTACATTGAGTAGCACCTTCACTAGATTGACCCAAGCCCATTTAGAAGATCCATATTTTTAAAAATAACAGATAAGAAATTATTAAATACTTCTTTGCCACACTGCTGCAGATTTCAAAGAGATCATGTTCTATGCTAGGATAATAATAATAATACTTGACATTTTCATAGAGCTTTGCAGTTTGCTCAATGCTTTCCCATTATGATCTAATTTGAGTTTCACAATAATCTTCATTATTATTATACTCATCTTACAGATATATATGATGTACAAGAATCATACAGATAATAACTTCTTTCCATAATAATGGACAAATGTGTTGTGGACCACTCTTTCATGATGAAAAACAAGAAAAGCCAAACTATGTGTATATACATATATACATAATATTATTTCTTTGAAGACATGAGAGGTTTCCAAAGCCATGAGGCAAAGATTCCAAAAAGAAGGGATAACACCAACATTTGGTATTGCTTTTCCCCTTAAATCATTTTTGGGTTCTCACGTGACTGCTGAGATATCAGGAAGCTGAGCAAAAAGTGGCAACTTAAGAAGCTAAAAAGCTGAGGAAACTTCTCACAGTTTTATGACTGAGGGACAAAAGTTGGAGTTCAAAAGGAAAAGTCCATATTAAACTACCCAGACCTTCAATTCAGCCCACAAAAACCCTTCACCTTAGGAATAGAGAGAAACCAAAATTAAATCAGTGCTTGCAAAGATTGAATCCCAGACTTGAATTAACTCAGTCTCTGATTGGATTAAGGTGATTGACCCTCACTGCCTGACAGGTGCAAAACTAAATTCTGTAGGGATGCAGAAAGCACCATCCAAAGGCTCAATTATCTCCACAGTTGTTCATATCTGATCCTGCAGTCAATCAAACATTACAATGCATATCGGAAAACAAGACTATGTAGCTAAAAACAAAGATAAATAAAACAGAAACAGGCCCACAGAAGAAAAGATAATGTTATTAAACATGTACTTTTAAATATTTCTTATTAATATGCTGAAGAACTTAGATGAAGAGATGAAGAATTTTGTCCAAAAAAAATTCTAGAACTGAGAAATGCATTAGCTAAAATTAAAACTTTAATAAGTAAGTTAACAGAAATAGACACAAAGAGATGAGTAGTGAAACAAAAGTTCAAAAGAAAGTATTCAGATTGGTGCACACAAGACAAAAGGATGGAAAATACAGGATGAGGGAATGTAAAAGACATATGGTATCCCAAGATAATGTTTGGAATCCCAGAAGGAGAAGAAAGAGAGAATAGTTCAAAAGTAATTTTGAGAAAGTAATGGCCTTAAAGTTTGCTACACTGAAAGAAGCTACCAAGCCACAAAATTGAAAAGTGCTACAAATCCTAATCAGAATAAGTTTGAAGAAAACTATACCTAAGAATGATAGTAAAACTACTGAAAACCAAAGACAAGAGAATTTTGAAGCAACTGGAGGGGGGAAAAAAAAGAAATATTTCCTTTAAAAAGTAAGACTGAGGGCTGACTGAACAATTATGTATAGAATGGATAAACAACAAAGTCTTACTTTATAGCACAGGGAACTATATTCAATATCCTGTGATAAACCATAATGGAAAAGAATATGAAAAAGAATATATATGTGTATAAGAATCACTTTGCTGTACAGCAGAAATTAACACAACGTTGTAAATCAGCTATACTTCAATAAATTTTTTTTAAAAAGACTGAGGGCTGACTACTTAGCAGAAACAATGGAATCCAGATGACAATAATGAAAATTACAAGTGCTGAGAGAAAATAACTAATTACTAAATGCCAACCTAGAATCTGTTTCCAACAAAAATATTTATCAAAAGCAAAGGCAAAAAAGACATTCTCAGGCAAATAAAATTAGATCCATATTAAAGAAAACATTAAAGCAAGTACTTCAGGAAGGAGGAACAAGATGATAGTATGAAAATGCAGGAAGAAATAAAGAACAATATAAAGGGTAGAAATGTAAGTGCATCTAAATTAATATAGACAGTATGAAATAACAATAATGTCTGTGGGCTTAAAAACCTATAGAATAAAAATACATGACAACAATAATAAAAGATGTGAGGGAGAAAATGGAGTTAAAGTGTTCTAAGATCCTTTCATTATCTGGGAAATGATAAAAGTACTAATTTATGTTAGATATTAATGAGTCAAGACTATGTTGAAATCTCTAGAGTAACTATCAAACAAAAAGCAAAATTATATGTAAATAACGAGTCAACAGAGAGGGGAAAAAAAATAAAAAAGATTTAATTCAAAAGAAGTTAAGAAAGGATTAAAAACAAAGAAGCATAGAAGACTTGGAACAAACAGAAAACAAATCACAAATGTAAATACAAATACATCTGTAACTTTTTATTGAAAATAAGCTAAATACTGCAATTAAATATAAGTGAAACCTTGCATTAAAAAATAAACTTTATGATGCTTTAGGAGACAGACGTCAAATATTAGAATACAGAAATGTAGAAAAATATATATGTATACATACACACACACACACACACAGTTGACCCTTGTATAACATGGGTTTGAACAGTGCAAGTCCACTTATATGCAGATCTTTTTCAGTAATAAGTACTACAGTACGACACAATTCATGGTTGGTTGAATCTGCAGACGCAGAACTGTGGCTATGGAGGAACTGTGGATATAGGGGGCTGACTATAAATTATATGCAAGTTTTCAGCAGCACAGAGGGTCGGCGTTCCTAACCGCCGAGTTGTTCAAGGGTAAACTGTATATGTATGTGTTTACATAATGAAAATACTGATAAAAAGTAAGCTAGTGTAGCTACATTAATATCAAATAAAGTAGATTTTAGAATAGGAAGCATTATAAGAGATAAAATGGACAAATCATAACGATACATAGTTCAATGTACCAATAAGACATAATTTTTAATTTGTTTGCACCTAATTACACTTCAATAAAAAATAAATTTAAAAAATAAAATAAATAAAATAAAATGTATAAAGCAAATAACAGAATTAAAGGATAAATAGATAAATCCATAAAAGTGGTAGACCTTAACACATTCTTCTCAGTAACTGATAGAGCAAGCAGCTAAAATCTTATTAAGAATACAGAGTTGAGTGCTACAAATAACATATATAGAACTTAACCTAATTAACATATATATAGACCATTCCACCTACAAATGACAGTATGCACATTCTTTTCAAGTGTACAAGGAACGTGTACAAAAATCAACCATATACTGAGCCAAAAGAAAAGTTTAACAAATCTCTAAGTTTAAAAACATACAGAGTATTCTCTAATGTAGTGAAATTAAATTAAAAATCATAAGAAAAATATTTAAAGATGCAATTTTAGGAAATTAATTTATTTCCAAATAACTTATGGATAGAAGAAGAAATTATAATAGAAATTAGAAATATCTTTAACTAAATGGTAAACAAAAACCATAATGTCTCAAAATTTGTGAGATGCAGCAGTGCTTAACAGGGAAATGTATGGTCTTGAATGCATTTATTAGGAAAAATAAAGGCTTAAAATAATTGTCCAAGTGTCTCTTTCAATGTCAGAAAAAAGAACAATAAGTTTAAAATAGAAAAAATATATGAAGATAAAAACAAATTAACAATATAATATAAAACAAATATATAATAGAATCAATAAAACCAAAAGCCGGTTTATTCAAAAGTCTAAAATTAATAAATCTCTAGTAAGACTACCAAGAAAAAAGTAGATGGGAACCATAACTTACCAATCTATTAAAAACTAAAATTTAAGCATCACTATATACCCTACAGACATTAATAAAAGGATTACAAACAACTTCATACTAATAAATGTGAATATAATAAGAAGTATATAGAGCTAAACATGAGTTTATACTGATATTTCTGACTCTAATCCATTACTACCTGGTTCATTTTAGTCTTCCTTGCTTGTTTATCTGTAATCCTTCCCCTGGTGAGAAACCTGGTACTCACCATCTATTATCTATTTACTTATTTGTTTAATAAGTATACAACTAAATCAGTTTCAGAATTGTTTGCTCTATCTATGAGAAAGAAATTCATCATCTACAGTGTTTATGTACAGTACCCTGCATGTAGTCTTATAATTTTTAGTCACAACATCAATTTTCAAATGTGTGAATTAGTTTGCACACATTAATATTCACTTTTTGTAATGTATAGTTCTGAGTCTTGACAAATGCTTACAGTCATGTGTCCATCACTCCAGAACAGTTCTTTCACCCTATAGTTCCTCTGTAGGTCTCTTTGTAGTCAACCATCCCCCACCTCTAAACTCTGGCAACCACTAATCTGTCTTCATTCCTTATAGTTTTACTTTTTCCAGAATGTCATATGAATGAAATCATACACTAAGTAGTCTTTTGGATATAGCTTCTTTCACTTAATACAAAGCATTAAAGATTCATTTATGTCAATGTATGAATCAGTAGCTCATTCATTTTTGTAGCTGAATAGTAGTTCATCGCATGGATGTGTCAGTTTATCTATTCCCTTGTTAAAGGACAACTAGGTTGCTTCCAGTTTTTAACAATTAGGAATAAAGCTGTTAGAAACATTTAGCAGCTTTTGCTGAGACTTAAATTTTCAAGTCACTCTGGTAAATTCCTAAGGAGTGTGATTGCTGAGTGGTATGGTGGGTCTGTGTTTAACTTTATAAGAACTGCCAAATGTTTTCCAAAGTGGTTGTACTATTTTCATTACTACCAGCATTTAATGAGAGTTCCTGTTGATCTGCAACCTTGCCAACATTTACTGTCAGTTTTTTGGATTTAAATTAATAAGTCAGAAATATCAGTATAAACACGTTTAGCATATATATATATACATATATATATACACAGATGGATAGATGCAGAACAATTATAAATGTGTATATGCATGGGTTAGTATACATAGACATACATATATATACGTACACGTATATATACATACATTTGTGTGTATATGTATGTGTATGCATGTGTGTCTGCATATATAAATATATTATATTCAGTACTATTTACTAGAGGGCCTAGAAGCAATGGTAACAATAAGCATACCAAATGCCCAGATCTTGGTTTCTAAATATCACTCTCCAACAAAAGAAACAAGGGCTCATTGGAGAAATCACTGATTCTAGGTCTGAAGCAGGTCATGTAAAAGATGGGCCTGGAGCATCTTATAGTGCCAAAAAGTAAGGAAATGCTTCAAAAACAAAATTATAGAGACATCAAAGGGACACAGGAACCAAGCTGAAAAATTTCTCCTTGGCCAAAGCTGGGACAATCTGAGCAACAAAATAAATAAAGTGGTATTGGATTATAACCCAAAATATAATATAAACATACATGAGTCCCTACTGATATGAATGAATGGATGAATGAATGAGTAAATAGAAAAGAAACAAATCTTTCTTACAGAAGAATTCCAAATAATATGTGACTCACGAGGTAGAGGTTAATACCACCCTCTCACCACCACCACCAGGGTGGGCCAGACTTAATGACTCACTTCCAAAGAATGGTGTAAGAAAAGAAAAAAATATAACTTTAAAATGGTGAAACCTGGCAAACACTACTTTAACCAAGTGATGAAGGTTAACATCACCAGCAATTTCATGTGTGTATCATGTACTCCCTGATATAATGTGATGAGAAGTGCACTCAACTCTGTTGTATTCTTTACCAAAACCCTGGAATAATCATAAGAAAAACAATAGAAAACCTGAGATGGGAAACATTCTACAGAATAATTTGTCAGTACTCCTTAAGACTATCAAAATCATGATGAAAAATGAAGGCTGAGCAACTATCATTGACCAGAGGAGACTAGACAGACAGGACAACCAAATGCAATGTGGTATGCTGAATTGAATCCTGGAAAGAAAGAGGACATTAATGGAAAAAACTGGTGAAATCCAAATAAAGTCTGGAGTTTAGTTAACAATAATATATCACTGTCAGTTTCTTAGTTTTGATAAATGTACCATAGTAATACGTAAGATGTTATTTTGAGAAACTGGATGAGGGACATATGAGAATTCTCTCTGTTATCTATGGAATTTTTCTGTAAGTATAAAATTATCCCAAAATTTTAAAAAAAATTTTAATATGCCAACAGATTTTTTTGCAGAAATTGACAAGATAACTCTAAAATTTACATGGAAATGCTGTGGGCTAAGAATAACCAAGACAATCTGAAAGAAAAACTAGAAGACTTATGCCACAAGATATCAGGACATTGCAAATCTATAGCTTTAAAACATTGTGGTAATCAAGAAAAAATCAAGAGAACAATGGAATATAATAGGGAGTCCAGAAACAGATCTCTATATATAGACTATTGACGTATGACAAAGGGAAACCAATGAACAATGGGGAAATTTAAAAGATGTTCTTTTTAATAAAGAGTCCTGCTCAATTGGTTATTCATATAAAAAATGAACCTAGACCCTATCTCATACCACACACAGAAAATCAATTCTGGGATTAATGTAGATGTATATGTAATAGAGGGAGGGGAAGCTTCCAGAAGGTAACAGACAAGTATAAATGACATAAGGTAGGCAACACTTTATTAAACTAGGACACGAAAAAGCACCAATCATAAAAAAATGGGTTCTATATTAGATTGAAAATTAATAATAAAATACAGATAACCTCATAAAATAGGTCAAAATCATGAACAAGAATTTCACATGATAGAATGCCAAGTGACAAAAAAAAACTGTGATGAATATATGCTTAACTATGTTAATCATCAGATAAATGCAAACTCGAACAACAATGAGATATCACTACATGCTCAACAGAGTAGCTAATATTCAGAAGCCTGAGATTACCCAGTGTTGGTGACAATATGGGACAATAGAATTCTCATACAAGCCTAGTGGGAATGTAAATTGGTACAACAAGGAAAATTATTTTTGCGTTACCTACTGAAGCTAAATATATACTTACACTGTGTCCCAGCAATCTCCCTCTTATGTATGTACTCAAGATAAATATGCAAAAAATGTTTAAGAATCTTCATTGCAAGTTTATTCATAATAGCAGAGTACTGGAAGCCATCCAAATGTCCATTAACAGTAGATTCGATATATAAATGGTAATACCTTTATACAACAGAAAATGATACAGCAAATAAAAATGAACACATTATTTTTATAGAAAATGAAGTAAATGCATCTCATACACGTAACCTGAATAAGACCACACACATACACACTTCATAAACAAAGTTAAGCTGATTCACTTCGTTATACAGCAGAAACTAACACATTGTAAAGCAATTATACTCCAATAAAGATGTTAAAAAAAAAGACAAATTTAATATAAGGTTAGCAATAAAGCTAATGGTTACCTCTGGAAGGGACTCAGGAGGGTATTCCAGGATGCAGGTAGTGTTCTATTGTTTCATCTGGGTGATGGTTACACAGGTGTGTTCAATTTGTCATGATTCCTCAAGCTGTATATTTGTGATTTTTGTACATTTCTGTATGCATATCTATACTTCAAATTAGGAGTTACTTTTAAGTAAGAAAGAAAAACAAATTGTATAGACCTACCATGTCTAAAGATCGTATAGGAAAAGAAGCATAATAATTCTGGAGAGAAATTCAATATCTAACATTAATGAAACAAATTAGATTTGTTTCTAACTCATTTCAACAAATATCAAATGATGACTTGCATATTAAAGCACAATACTTAGTGCTATAAAGAGCTCTAAGGAAAGAAAGACAGAAGCTTTATCCTGCCTGCCCCTCTCCTGTGCTCCCCACATCCCTCATGCTATTCATAGCCCTTCAGATAAATAAACTTAAAAGCAGGTATTTTTATGAGGGACGATTTATTCCCCACTTCTACTCTACTCTGAAGGAAAGAAAAGTATATGAGTTGTACTAGCAGCTTTTTCATCAATCTCTTGCAAAAGAAGGAGAGGTTTAACTGATTAATGAATTAGGAAGGAACACCTAGTATTTTAGGTCCATCTCTCTCCTGTATGATCTTTCAAGGTTTGGGATTTAAGAATGGAAACAATTATTTAACAGACCCCCTCCCACCCCAATATGCATCATTACAGGTAATTTACAGATAAGGAGAGTGAGATTCAGAGAAGTTTAGTAACTACCAACACCAAAATTGGACCTATGACTACCCAACTCCAAAATCCAGTCTCTTTCCAATGTATCGGGCAGCTTCCAAAACAAATAATATAAGAGTAAATGGTAGCTAGAGATTAATTCCAACTGGCAAGATCTGAGAAGACTTCTTGGAAGACCTGGGATTGGTTTTACCTGGGTTATAAAAAATGAACATGTCTTTAAGAGTAAAGATACGCAACCACCTTTTTCCTAGCTGGAAAAAGTAGCCTCTCTTTTCTATAAAACCACACAGTTTTCTAAATTTATCTGTGGGTAAGAACATCTGTTTATGTGGAAAGATGCAAGATTAAACATTCATTTATCCAGTTCTGGCCTAATCAGGGTAGAACTAAACGGTAGACATAGTGGTGGTTTGGCTATCCGTGCAACCCAGGCTCCAGGTGGCCTTCTCTCTTTCCCTCAACAACCCAGAAGCAGAAAATAACTATAAGGTTATTGTGTGTTCATTGCACAAAGCTCTATCTGCCACAGACAGAGAATATTATTCAGCTGCCTTTAAATAGGTCATGCAATTCCATGCCTTAGTTATATGTCTAAATCCCATGAATTCCAGTGTGCAGGCCATAAGACAGAATTTAATTTGGAAATAAGCATCTATTCGTCTTCTCAACAAATATTTTGGAGCATCTTCTCCATTTCAGCCTCTGTATTATGAGCCATGAAAAACAGACTTAAGTAGGATTTTTGTCCCTACTCTCCAAGAACTTTAACTCTTCAATTTCCATGTATTTTACTTATATGCTAATTATTCCTAAAATCAGCCTTATCTTCACACATCAAGTCATGATTCATAAACACAAATGCCTACTAAAAATCTCCTCTTGAAAATACAATAGACATCTCAAGCCCACTGTGTCCAAAACTAAAGTTACCTCCCTTCCTCAAACCTACACAAATATCCATCCAAACATCCTTTCTGCAAACATGGGAGTCATCCTCTCTGTCTCTCTATGCTTTTCTATCTACAACCACTCAATAACAAAGTTCTTTTCTAAAGATTTCTCAAATTGATTCATACTTCTCTACCCTTTGGACTCCTGTTCTGATTCAGATCCTCATTATTACTGGCCAGCAATAAGGCAAAGACCACCTAAAACTGGTTTTTTGTACTCCATTTGTCACACTGAATTTAGTCTAACATGCAAATCAGACTATCTCTCCCATCTTAAACTACATCAAAGACTCCCTCACATGACATAATAAAGAATAAGCTCCTTCCATGACATTTAAAGTCTCCCAAGGTCTAGCTACTACATATTTTCTTAGCCTTCTTTGCCAGCTCAGGCTTTAAACTTAATGCTCTAGTTAAGTTCTTAGCATTTTCTATGCTGTTATCTGTCTTCATGCCTTTATTCAGGCTCTTTCCTCTCCTTGTTCTGCTTTTCTCCACCTTTCTTTGCTATGCTAATTCTTATTCTCTTGAAAGGCTCAATTTATTCTAAATGTCCCTTCTCTATACTCATAGAACATACCTCACCCTGTCCCAGCCTTATTATATTAACATCTTCTGTTTATATAAAAATCTCAGAAGTATCAGAACTATGTCTTAATTAACTTTTTTTTCCCCAGCACCCATGACATGCCTGGTTTAAGGTAAATGGTCACCTTATGCCTACAGATAACAGGGTTATTTATTTATTTATTTATTTATTTTTGGCTGCATTGGGCCTTTGCTGCTGTGCGCAGGCTTTTCTCTAGTTGCAGTGAGCAGGGGCTACTCTTTGTTGCGGTACACAGGTTTTCATTGTGGTGGCTTCTCTTGTTGTGGAGCACGGGCTCTAGAGTGCAGGCTCAGTAGTTGTGGCACATGGGCTGAGTTGCTCCACGGCATGTGGAATCCTCCTGGACCAGGGCTCAAACCCATGTCCCCTGCAATGGCAGGTGGATTCTTAACCACTGCACCACCAGGGAAGTCCAACAGGGTTATTTTTAATGAAGATAAATAATATGAAACAAATTATGGAATAACCATAAAATGGAATATTTCACAGCAATAACAAAGATTGAACTTTGGACACATGCAATGACATGGATGACTTTTAAAAGCATTATGTTAAGGAAAAGAAGCTAAAAGACTAAAAATACTACAAACTGTATGATTCTATTGATAAGACATTCTATAAAAAGCAAAATTATATAGAGACAGATCCATTCTTTTAACCTGTGCATCATACAGGATCTATGCAATGTTTCCTTCCTAAGACATTTAAATTACAAAAAAAAAAAAAAAAAAAAAAAAAAACCTGTAAGGACAGAAAAAAAGAGCACTGGCTGCTGTGATCTTGGGGTAGATGGAGGTGATTGGCTATAAAGGGGCTTGAGGGGATGATGGAAATGTTCTGTATCTTGAATGTAATAGTTACTTAACTGTACACATTTGCACCAAACTGTACACTTAAAAAGAGTGAATTTTATTGTATGTAGATTATACCTCATAAAATGCTACAATGGGTATATAAGCAACATATTGTGGGAAGTCAAATGAAAGGATAAAAAAAACTCTGATTTGAGGAATAAGAGAAAGGCCTCACCAAGGAAAATGAATAGCATTTTAGATAGTTGGATAATAGGAGGTAGGATAGTTCATGCTCATATTCCAAATATTATCATTTGGTTGGGTAACATTTATATTATATGATAATAGCCCTGTTTTAGAAACATTTTGCGATAGTCTCAGAGGTTTTCTACTACTAATTGTTACAGACACTAAACATGCCTGAAACCAAACTCAGTGGCCTGATACCCTTCTCCACTTGCTTTCCTTAAGATGAATTAAGAACAATCCTCACATACACCTCACACACACGTACACCCACTCACTACATTTAACTGATACTTCCGGATTCTTCCTTTTGCTTTGACTCCTCCCGATGAGGCAAGCATTGGTTCATTTCCAAAACAATGTTCTTAGATCATTTTTAACCTTTTCAGTTAAAGAGGACTGGTCAGGCAAGTCATAGTTTCACCATAGATCTTATTAACTGATTAAAGAGATGCCTGTAAAATTAGAAAAAAATGGAGTAGAAATTTTCTGTAGTTTTACAGGAAACAGTTCAGGCACACCTAAATATACCACAGATGGCCCCAAATCATGACTCTTTCTTGAGTGGATAGAATGCTTCATAAGAACTACATCTGTGTGGAATTAAAATCCTAATAACTAGAATTTAAACAGAATGTTTTGTGGAAGTAATACTGCCTGTGCATACCATAAATCCTATATTTGAGTACAGTTCCTAAAGTGAACACAAGAGTGAGAAATGTGTGATTCTTCTTAGAATTTTCCAAGGACCTAATGGAGACAGAGAACTATAATAGACGCTGTTTGGTCCAGACTTTACTTCTTTCTTGGGAACCAGAAATGCGTTCCTAGCCATCAGATTAAATCTCAACTCTGAGCCCTAGGATTTGTGGAGTGTGTTTACCTGGTCCCTACAGTATATCTAACTTTATTGTGCTCTAATAGGTTATTCTGAGTTGCCAATTGTGCATCAGGAAATAGGTAAGACCCCATTTCTGCTCATCTTGGATCAGGTTTCACTGACACCTGCTTGCATCAAGAATCTCTGTTGCAAACCCACACAGGTGACCAGTCTGGAGGATGAAGTCACTGAGGTGCCTCTCTCTGGTTTTTCCTCTTTATACCTATAAGATTTTTAAGATTGGTTTTTTCCTCCCTTCATACCCTGCGTATCCCACCTCAGTCTCTCTCATGGTGACAGAAACAAAAGGCAAAACATTGCTCTTTAATACAACCACCTTCCAATCTTAAAACCAAGGCTTCTCTTAGGAAAGAGGTCTCCAAAACCCACATCAATTAGTGGTAATCCATGTTCCACTGAATGTACTTCCTCACGCATCAGTAGGTATGAGGAAGCAGGTAAGATCATCTATCATTTAACTTCTTTCTTTATTCTCCTCTAGGATAACTATGGCAATAGCTATTGACAAAATTATAAAGTGGAATATTACAAGATCCCAATTTCCATTTTTTTAACATCTTTATTGGAGTATAATTGCTTTACAATGGTGTGTTAGTTTCTGCTTTATAACAAAGTGAATCAGCTATACATATACATATATCCCCATATCTCCTCCCTTTTGCGTCTCCCTCCCACCCTCCCTATCCCACCCCCTAGGTGGTCGCAAAGCACTGAGCTAGCTGGTCTCCCTGTGCTATGCCATTGCTTCCCACTAGCTATCTATTTTACATTTGGTAGTGTATATATGTCAATGCCACTCCCTCAATTCATCCCAGCTTACCCTTCCCCCTCCCCATGTCCTCAAGTCCATTCTCTACGTCTCTGTCTTTATTCCTGTCCTGCCCCTAGGTTCTTCAGAACTTTTTTTTTTAGATTCCATATATATGTGTTAGCATACGGTATTTGTTTTTCTCTTTCTGACTTAGCCAATTTCCATTTTACTTACTCTTTCCCCCCTTGCAGGCAACTTTCTACCCTTCTCATTTTCAATCCTGTTCTCTGGAATGTTTTTCTTAAGTTTATTTATAATACAGCAAGAATAACGGAGTTTACGCATTAGAACAGTGTCAGAATGACGGCTAGCATTTTAAGAGAGGAGGAGAAAAATTTCTAGCATGCCTGAAAACCTAAAACACAGAATGTGGCCTAGTAGAGACTAGTCTGGAGAAATGTCATGCCAGTTGCATTAGTTTTAGGAAAACTCTGGCACCATCAAGTTTTCTAAATTCACAGCAGAAATTAAGTCAATAGATAGATAGATAGATAGATAGATAATAGACAGAAATCTTGCATAAGACAACAAATTTGATCACTATTTATGCTCTCTTCTCAAATATTCTGGCAGACTCTATTATCTTCCTAAAATGAAAGTGTGATTAAATAGACATAACAATTTTAGATGAGCTTTCAAAATGGCCTAATGGTTCTGGTTTATTTATACAGTTTCTGCCTGAGGATATAGGCAGATGCCTGAAGGACTCCATTGCATTCAGACATACTCATTTGTATCTTGTGAAATTCTCTTTTTACTTTGCTATCACCTAATTCTGCATCTCTTTTGGCTCCAGCAGTGGGTTTCTTAGCTATCCAAAACCATCTTCTTCTTATCTGCTGCATCATGCACTACCGAAAGGAAAACCCTAAGCAAAGTTTTTTAGTCATTCTTTCAGCACACGTTTTATTTTGTTTTTTTTTGTTTGTTTGTTTTTTAACATCTTTATTGGAGTATAACTGTTTTACAATAGTGTGTTAGTTTCTCCTTTACAACAAAGTGAATCAGTTATACATATACATATGTTCCCATATCTCTTCCCTCTTGTGTCTCCCTCCCTCCCACCGTCCCTATCCCACCCCTCTCGTGGTCACAAAGCACAGAGGTGATCTCCCTGTGCTATGCGGCAGCTTCCCACTAGCTATCTAATTTACATTTGGTAGTGCATATATGTCCCTGCCACTCTCTCACTTCGTCACAGCTTACCCTTCCCCCTCCCCATGTCCTCAAGTCCATGCTCTAGTAGGTCTGTGTTTTATTCCTGTCCTACCACTAATCTCTTCATGACATTTTTTTTTCTTAGATTCCATATATATGTGTTAGCATACGGTATTTGTTTTTCTCCTTCTGACTTACTTCACTCTGTATGACAGACTCCAGGTCTATCCACCTCATTACAAATAACTCAGTTTCATTTCTTTTTATGGCTGAGTAATATTCCATTGTATATATGTGCCACATCTTCTTTATCCATTCATCTGTTAATGGACACTTAGGTTGCTTCCATGTCCTGGCTATCGTAAACAGAGCTGCAATGAACATTTTGGTACACAGGTTTTATTTTGAAGGGTATGAAGTTTCCCACTCAATGACTGCCCATAATCCTACTCTTGAAACTTACTGCTTTTATTATCAAGCCTTCCCTCCCCAGGAAATGGGGGTGGGGGAGAGAAGCCAGTTGCTTCCACATTGCTCCTTGGCTTACTAGTATCTTTCATAGGGAAACCCATAATAAATCTGGATAATCTGAAAGGTGTTAAGAAAACCCAGTGGAGCTGACCATGTGAAGGAAGGTATCTACTCATTAGTTGGAGGCTGAAAAAAAGCAAGAGTCATGCCCTGAATTCTTTCTTTCTCTCCCTAAATCACCTAATCTTATCCAAAGGGTCCAAGTCAATGAATTAATGAAGCACTATCATAAATTCTTTCTGAAGGAGGTAAAATAGAAAAAAAAGAAAGAAAGGGAAGAAAGAAAGGGAAAGAAGGGAGGAATGAAAAGTTTGATCCCCTCTGGTTACCATTTGGCCAGGACTTAGCTCTAGGTGACCTTCTGGAAGAAACAAAGGGAGTACCTCCAGGCCGCGGAACTTGACCTTCATGAAAGAGCAATCTCTGGAGTAGGGAAAAGAGGAAGTTGCTGGATGAAAGAAATGGTAAAGTGTGGGCAGGCATTTAGGAAGCAGGCAGGTTTGGTGGTCCTTCCCAAGCCATTGCCTCGGGACACTACCAGCCTGACCACTGACTGGGCAGCTGCACCGTCACAAGACTCTCTGACCTCTTCCAAGATATCTATCTACTTCCTCAAAGCAAACTAAACAATTATGTGAGGTTTATAAGAAAACATAAGATATATTTCATATTCTCCAAGAGTGTAGAGAATAATTTTCCATGGTGGAAAACTCATACTTTGAAACCTACCCGATGTACCAAAAAAAAAAAAAAAAAAAAAAAACTTTTTCATCAAATGGCAGATTGAAAATCAATCTGTTACTCTATTGGCTATAGTGTTTTGTTTTCTCCCACTTTTCAAGAAATGAAACACCCACCTGATCCAAAGGTAATGGTAAAATGAGCCCTCGATCTTCAGACCAATGTTTGGGAATTTGGCTTGTCCAAGCTTTTATAAAAAGTAATGGAAGCAGAACCTCAAATCATACGCAAGACATTTGAGGTCCCCGCCCTGTCTTTAAATCAGCTCTAACTAGTGCTTAAGGAAGTATCTGAACAGCAGAAGTTTCAAAACAATGGGTCACTTAATTTCCAGTGTGTACGTTCTGTGATATGAAACCCTAACATTTAAAAAGTTACCAAGTATTATAATATACAACTCAACTTTTTTTATGTTTAAAACATTCCCCACATTCCAGAGTGCTAATCTGAGGCCAAGTGCCTGGAAAATATGTCCTTTAACTCCTTCATTGACATAAGGCCATTTGCTATTTCTGTTGTACCTCAGTGCAAAGTTTTGATCAGTACGTCAGAAGTTCTAGGATGTAAATAAGGTCTTTAAAAACTAAAGAAGTGGGATGAGGAAAGACAGGAAAGAATCAGGCAGATTTGAAATCCCTTTCCCAAGTGGATATGGCCCAGTCAGCTGCTGCTGGACAAGGCTGACTGGAGAAGGGGAAGGGGGAAGTATTGAGAGGCAGATCCAATTGAGTGGAATTTCTGCGAAACCAGCAGAAAGACCCCTGAGAGCTGAAAAGTACAGCAGCAGGAAACAGGATAAAGATGAAGCCATCAGGTTCTAGGGGGGATCATCACAGTGGAGGAGAACCATTTAAGTAATTCATTTGAAGTTACATGGTTAGATTTCCTGATTTTTCTTTTCAAAGCTTAATGACGCTAACCTTCCTTTTTAACCAGAATTTTAAAATTACAACATAGCGGCCCACTGGAAAAAAAAATGAGTACAGACTTTTCCATTTTATGAAGCTCAAGAAGAGAGAAAAAGTAAAATACTCAGGGAAATTTGCTTTTAAAAGTCAATGCACTCATCTATGAGACTGCTCCCTTAGTTAATTTAAGCAACTTCTTATTTGAAAACTACTTTATATTTTTGGAGGGATAGTACTGCCTTTTTTAGTCTTCTCTTGAGAGAATTTACGTGTGTAAACATAATTGCCCCTTTTCTTCTCTCATCCCAAAGTAGATGTTTCTTCATACTGTAAAGGAAATCACTAGATACTCAAGACAGTTTGAATAGCTCCCTTGCAATCCCCCATATAAACTCCACAGTGCTGGCTTGCACATCGTCAGCCTAGGGTAAATAATACTTAAATGAGTATCCACTTTGTCAGCCAAGAGGACTATTGCTCTTCTAGAATCTCCTTCCCACTTGCCTTAATTATGCTCTAAGAAGCTATCGGCAGCGTTAAGTGTGCTGTAAAATTGGAATTGTATTGTAGTTTGTGTTCATTAGTTTTCCTCTTTTGCTTTCTGCGAAGCTTTAGAAAGATTTCACACCCTTGTGGTTTAAAGAAATACTTCACTACAGCTTCTGGAAGAGTCCTGAAGCCAGGAGTGTGTTGGGAATCCCCCTTCCCCAACGATGTCAATGTTCTAACTTGTTTCAAAAGAGCTCGTTAAATCACACTTTCTCTTTACATTAACATCTCCTGCTTTTAAGTCATCCTCATATATTTTACCCAGTAGACTGCTTCAACTGCCCAAGAACGTGATGTCCCCGGAGACAGGCTTTTGAAAAAACAGAAATTAGAAAATCCTGAGTGTATAAATCTTATCACCGGAAAAAAGTATATCATGGATTGACGGAGCTGAGGTGACTTTTCTAAGGCAAAGACAGGTTAGAAAGCCCAAAGGAGAATGAGTGTTTATTCATAAATCCAAATGAAATTAATTAAAACAATTTAGTGGCCGTTTAAAAACAATGGCATCCATCAGAAGAGTTACAATTGTCTTTCACAGTGGATTCATTAGCCTGCACTAAATTTTGATTACTTTTCTTCAGGGACCAGCTTTAGTCAATTAAAAATGATTTATGATTCTGGGTCTAAGATGGGGGCAAGTTCATCCATCCACATAGCAACATATCCATCTAACTTTGGACTGAAGTTTTTTACAAAAATTCCATAATCTGATTGGTTGACATCAAGAGGTGAAAGAGATTCAGGAGCTTGATACAATCAACATAAAAGTTCTATTTGATGCTTAAAACCAGGAGTACATTCCTTGAAGTCAGGTCTGCGGAACCACAACCCTTCCGCTCACTCCACACACTTGGGTTTCCCTCTGTGGGTCTGGTACTGCTCTATCAATCTCTTGTTTGTTTGATATCAGAGAGTAGTTACAGACCATTCTGAGGTTTAAATTAATCGTGTGCTTTTTAGTTAATGCCTGAGTGCTTGAGGATTACAACATGTTCTATATATCCTGCATCTTAAACCTGCCTTTTAAAATGAAATATGGAAGGAAAACATTAAAAATTTTAACCAAAAAAAAGTTTTGAACTAAGAAAATAATTGCTCTGAAAGAAAATGAACTAAATGAATGAACTAAAAAAAAAAAAATCAGCAAAACAGCCCTATGACTCTTGACACCTCTTTTTTTTAATTAAAAAAAAAAAATTCTTTTCTTAGGTCAGTCTCCCAAGGCACTAGAAATAAAAGCAAAAAAAGCAAATGGGACCTAATCAGACTTATAAGCTTTTGCACAGCAAAGGAAACCATAAAAAAAGAAAAAATATATATTCTTGGATGAAATATTTACCTTCTCTTCTTTTGTAATTCTTCTCTGTCAACCATTTATCCTTTGCTTAATTCTTCCTTCACATCCACCTCTTGCTTTGTTCCTGTCACCTAGAACAGGCCTTCGTCAAATCAAGCTTGGGCCCCTACAGTGACCCCGTGACTGGTTGTCATCTGCCTACTCTCTCTCCATCTTCCTATCATCTTGCACATCAGTTCTAAAGAGACCCTATTCTATTCTCTATTCTAGAAAATACCCCATTCAGTGGTATACTACTTTCTTCAAAAACTCCATCATTCCCCTTGCACACAGCCATCATTGTCAACCTTGTTCCCGAGAGTGTCGCGGATGAGTCTCCCGGGCCACGGCAGAGAGCGCAGCAGAGTAAATGGGGCCCAGGTACCTGTCCACTTCAACCAGAGCATGTGCACTTGGTCTGTTAGTCAGTGTCCCTGCTTAGTAGATCGGCACTTTCGCTTTTATCTGTTTCATATATGGGCAAAATGCCATTTGAAAGAGCATTCCACAACCTTTAAAATGTTTCCAAATCATTTATCCACAAACAGAATAAAGAGTAAATAAATAATAAGTATAATGTTCAAGGCGTCCGTGGTCTGATCTTATGTTCCCGATAGAGGCAGCTGAAGTGTGGTAGTGGAGTTCAGTCCCAGGTGAGATACTTGTGCTCAATTCCAGGGCCTACCCTTGCTAATACTGTGGTCTTAACCTGTTACCTATCCTATCTGGGCCTTTAAAATGCTGACAGGTACCTAATTAATAAGCTTGTCATAAGGATTAAATAAAATTATATAAGCCAAGCACTTAGAACAGTGGCAGACACAAAGTCAAGGATCAGTGGTAGGGCTTCCCTGGTGGCGCAGTGGTTGAGAGTCCGCTTGCCAATGCAGGGGACGCGGGTTCGTGTCCCGGTCCGGGAAGAT
>NC_041219.1:95426841-95433866 GCF_002837175.3 Physeter macrocephalus
CAACGGGAGAGGCCACAACAGTGAGAGGCTCGCGTACCGCAAAAAAAAAAAAAAAAAAAAAAAAAAAAAAAAGGATCAATGATAGCCAATGATAGGATTTCCTTTCAAGCCTTCGATCCCATTAATCCCTCATGGGAACTCTCTGTTAGAAATGAACAGCTCTATTACCATTCCACAGACACTGCCTGGGCTTTATACCTCACCTCTCCCAAGCCCATATCCCCAAACTGGAAACGCCACCACTTCTGGAGCCTGTGCTTTACAAGCAAGAGTGGGAAGGAAGGGCAGAGGTTATTGAGGAAACACCCATCAAAGATCCTTATAAGTACAGTCTTATCTTTGAACGTCCTGCTCCCTCCCAGTCACTGTTCACTGAAGTGTAATATTGAGAAATTAGTGCTTTGCTGCAACAGTGGGGTGGGGAGAAAACAAAACTGCAAGATACTCATTTTTACTGATAGAATCCCAGTTGCTTAAGAAACCCTGAGAGTGTATTGACAGACAACATCCCGAAGTTAAGTGCTTACGAGTCATTCTGATCTGGAATATAATTTAGATTTTAAAATGAATGCTCCTTTTGGCCTATTTAAACACTATATATCCCCTGGTCCCTTTCACAGAACGAGAGTCAAGTTTCATCTTCTGAGCCAACATTCTTCTCCCGCTTCATTCTACTCTGTGTTAGTTTCCTTCATAAGGTAATGTGTTTTAATATTTTTATATGCTTCCCAGAGCACTTTGAGAAGGAAGGTATCCTATGATCAAAAAAAAAAAAAGTAATATTCCAACAAAGACATTCTGCTTGTAATTATACCCATGCAGCTTTCCTTACCCTGTGCAAGAGCATTCTGAATTTTGATCACTAGGAGAAGCATGATGAAGCTCATGACATTTTGGGAATTTCCTTATCACTGGGGTTGCATTACGAATGATTCTGGGTCGGGGGAATCTTAATCTTGTCAAGTCACAAGTACCACACTCAATGCATTTCTCTTTCGATATGTTGATCAGTTTTATGAAAGTCTCAATCCTACTTGCCATGCCAGCTTTCTTATTAGATTTTCAATTTTTGTACCATTTGTGGTTAATCAGATAATTATAACCCTAGATTTAATATTTTTCTAGTTTTCCATTCTTTAGTAACCATAGACATGCCCTATTATGTGTCTGCCAATTCCAAATTTCAGTGCTTAGAGGGAAGGGAGGGATCTTTTGCTTTGGGCCTTGAGCTGTAACAAGAGCACCATGAATTTCCTACAAATACACATCTGGCTTTTTGCCTTTGTTGTCCAGGACAAATCAGTTCCAGGCGACTATCCATCTCCTTGAAATCTTTGGCTGCATACAGAACACCAACTGGGTTGGAGTCTACTTAGCCCATTCTACTCTCTGGCAAAGGATCAGAGTAGAACACATTGCTGTATTTGTCTTTACCTCTTTCTTGGGCCTTCATGCAACTGAAGGGAGAAAAAGGGTTATGGAACTGACTGATCACCTGCAACTGTGTACCAGACACTGTGCTACATGCTGGGAAGGCAAAAGCACAAGTGCCTTTTTCCTCAAGAAATTCACCATCTACTGAGGGAGACGCCCTCATAAACAAACATAAACTCACCATCCTTGGTCACTAATTGAAGCAGAACAAACTAGAGGAGATATTTGCTATGTGGTCAGACATCTTATCAGAAGGAGTTAGAGTACCCCCAAAACCCACCTCCAGACACAGTGTATATTTGATTTCATGGATCCAGGGGAAAAAATAACTCAGCATTCATAATTTACCTGGTTATCTGAGCCAGTCCTAAAGATAATTCCAAGCCTATTTTTGAGTATAGAGTCTGAGATGTCCCATCCTAAGAAAACCAAGTCATAAGAAATGCTCCTTGACACCAGGGGGTTACATTCCAAAAGAAAGCACTCTGAGTTCCATTTCGTGAAATGTGACATGCGTACTACTGACATAAAAATCATGTCACAGCTGGTGATAACAGGCCACAGCTGAGGAAGACTTACAACATGCATTTAACTTTCCTAAGAGGCATCCAAGATGCTTCATAGATAGGTGATAGATGATAGATAGATAGATAGATGATAGATAGATGATAGATAAACAGTTAAACCTGCCCTTCACCTTCATGAACACTTTCCAATTAGTTGTGGTCTCTTCACACATGGGGCTAGACATAAATAAAGTCAAGAATATTTTAAACTTCAACTGAGAAACTTGTCTACTCCATCTGAATTCTTTAAACTGTCTCCTGATGATAATGAGTCTGTTTGTGGCTGAACATCATCGATCACCGATGGATATTCCCAAGAGAGGGGAGAACTCCTTAGGGAGCGTCCCAAACCCACTCACAGCTCTGATTGCCCATTTTGCATTGGACTCTGTGGATTTGCTTAAAGATGTGTAAGATTTCATGTAGTTTGACAGTCCCCTGAGGGCTCTTGTGTGTGTTGTTTATTCCACTCCGTATGTGATAGAACATTCACTCACAATTTTCTTCCTGGACAGCTTTAGAGGCTTGGAGAAACTGTAAATATTTAGTTCTTAAAGTCAAAACTATCCACTTTTGTTCAAAATACCTCTGTTTGGAAAAGTTTCAAACATCTGTTTAGAAAATCTTATAGCCAGTTTCTAACCTAAAGAAAAACATAAAGTGATATCACCTATAAGGGGATAAAACGTGGAAGATATGGGAGAGGGACATAGTCTGGAACCCAGATGTATCAATTAGAACGTTTTGAGCTACAAAAAAAGAAACTCAGCTCAAAATGGCTTAATCAGTTAGGCATACTTATTTTCTCCAAAGTAAGAAGTTTAGAGGCAAAGAGGCTCCAAGATTAATTAATGCAGCAGCTTAACAACAGCTGCCAGAACTCAAGTTCTTTTCGCCATCTTCAAGGGATTTTTTTCTTCAGTCTTATGTCTTCATGGTTGCAAGCTGGCTGCAGCTGCTCCAAGCTTCATAGCCCACCCGTCAATCTTAGGAAGGGAAGACAGAGTGCGTCTCTTTCTTATCCAGTTTTCAGAGCAAAGTACACTTTTCCAGATGCCATCATGTAGAATTATCTTTATGTCTTATTCACAAGAATTCTGCCACAAGACCATTCCTAAACCAATTTAAAGCAATATAATGGAGTTACCAGTCTTGGTTAGATTAATTGCTATTTAACTGCCTGAGACTGGGACTGTGCTTGTAGTTCTTGGCTGCCCAACACCTGAACAAAATTGGAGGGAAAGTGGAAATGGCTCTTGGGTAAACAACCAAGTGTTGATCATACCAGAGCATACAACTACTTTGACTTTCCTTTTGATAGAGCCTCTCTAATGAGGGCTTGATTGGTCAAGAAAGAAGGCACTATCAGACCGTAGTTAAGAACTATGGCTCTGCCTAGGTTCATTATGCCAAGGTTCAAATCCCGGCTCTGCCCTTTACTAGCTGCATAACTTTAAACAAGTTACTTAACCTTTCTGTGCCTAAATTTCCTCAAGTGTACAAGGTCAGAACAAATACTACCTACCCCATAAGGTACCTCTGTGGATAAAATTAAATAACGTTTATACAATGTTTAGCAGACTATCTAGCACCTGGTATCAATAAAGATTAGTAACTGTTATTAACATAATCTAACTTCAGAATTTAGATCTCAGTGCCTGAAAGGGTTTAAGAATCCTCCTTTTTCATACTGCATTTTAAAAAAACTACATTTATAAAAAACCTCAAAAGTGCAAGGCCACCAAAAATCTCTGGAGGTGGGGAAGGGAAGAGAGCATAGTTTAATTGTATCAAAAAAAGCACACCAGTGCCTAAGCAACCACTCAACTCTTGAGTTCATGTTTGACCCTTGGGCACATAAGCATTTAATTTATTTCAGGAGATGAAACAAAAGCATATTTAGCAATTCTAAAATATTATGTATGAATTCAAGAACAAGTTAGCTATATCTTCAGAAAATATAAGGGAAGATCACATGTTTAAAATCACATGCACTGAGTTCACGGTCCATCTTTCCACCATACTGTTTCCCTGGCTGTAATTCCTCTTCTTTACTCACTGGGTGACTGCACCATACAAAAATGCTTAAAACCAAAATCCTTGTGTCTCCCCCTCTCTCCTTCTCACAAACACATTTGCCAAGAGACTTAAACAAGTGAGCAGGAATTTATAAACTCAGCTTAAAAATCAGTTACAACCTAAGTAAGACATCTGGGTACCCAGACATTGTCTTCAAATCCCAGCTTTGTTAATTCTCAAAAGGAAGTTTCCCCTGAGATACACTGAGGTGGCTTTTGACCATCATCTTCCCAATCTTTGCCATACACTAGATGTAATTATTTATTATGAAGCATGTCTAGTTTACTTGGCTAGATGTTTTTATTCTGATCTTAAATGGATTTGGCACCCTTGGAAAGAGAGCTAGCTAAAATGATCAGCCAATCAAGACAAAAAGATGAACAGCTTAAATAAGGGCTGTTCACTGGTTGCTCTTTGTTCTAAGACTAGTACTCTGTCGCCTCTGTGCTGTGTGACCAACACAAATTAGAATTTGAAATGACACTTGTACATTTTATTTGTTCCCATATTTGAAATCTGCTTTGAGAAACGTTCAGTCCACACTAAGCTATTAGAACTTCAGTGTGTTTCTGGTTTGAATACGACAAATGAAATAGCAAATCTCCCCTCATAGTTTTATAAATCCCTGATGCAATTTTTGAAGCTTGAAAAACTGATTTTGCAGTTTTTCATAAGCTCCTTATGAAACTTATTCTACAACTTTCCTTATACCAAAAAAGGCTCTTAAGCCAGATGGATAGAAAGAAAATCTAGAAAGAAAGCATATGAAATCTAAAACAAAAGTACAAATCTCCAAATCATATAATACAACATCCAGTTTTCTTTTGAGTTGTGATTTTGCCATATGGAGATAATAAGGGGAAAATTCCAAATACAATCTCCATGGATTCTTTGTCTCTGGGGGCCTAAGATGTTAGTACATCCTTTCAAAAAGAAAAACTCAAAGGATAACTAACATCATACATAAAGTTAGTTGTTAAACTCAGAAGAAGACAATACACTATTTTGTATATAATCAGACTGTTAAGAAACCTTAGTTGTTCCATGTAGAGGTAGTGTTCACCCAACACACAAACAAAATTGGGCAAAAATTCAGGGCAATCTGCAAAAAAACAAATCAAGCAATACCAGTTAGGGCAAGAATTAAACATGACACCATCTAGGCCTGTTCTTGTTTAGGAATGTCAAAAGAAAAGATCTATAATAATTTTTTGGCTTTTCTTTAAAAGAAATTTTTTCTTCTTTGTTCTGCAAGAAAAAAAAACAATAATTAGCAAACCACAGATGAGAGTGACTTCTCTCATTTAACACAAGATAGGCCACACAAGACCACAATAGCATGCCCAACTTTTCCCCTTGCTTTTTTTAAACTCCCAACTTCAAGGAAGGTGCAGTAAGTAGTCACTTGAAGTGCCTTAGGAAACTAACTAAATGGAATGAAATAAGACTTTGAGGGATATTATCAAGTTACCCCATCCAGAGAGACAACAAATACTTACAGAGCAGCAATTCTGTGCAAGACTCCTGGTTATGCTCAAGAGAATGAAAAGTATATGAGCTAAGTGCTTGCTCCTGTGGGAATTTACAAACAAGTAGAGGAAATATGACTACAAATAAAAATAAATTGTGGGCATAAATACTGTCCAAAGTTGTACAGAAGTGCAAAGTTTCAGCAAGGTTTATTTATTTATTTATTTAAATGAAAACAGTTAATTTCCATTTGGTTTTAACTCGCCACTCTCCTAAACACTGACAGCAGACGTGAAGGTAAATGCTTCCCAGGAGATGGTTGAGGGCCTGAAGACCTGGAGAATCCCAGCACTAACAGGAACCCCTGGAAAAGTTTGTAAGACTTCCCCTTTCGTGTTGGACTCCCCACAGAATACAAGCTCCCTGAAGATAGAGAGCATGTCTGCAGTATTCATGACTCTTTCCCTAGAGCTTAGTCAAATGCCTAGAACCTAGCAAGTGCTCAAGTAAAATTGTTATCATTATTGTTAAGCCATTTTGTGGAGGTGTTTGGGAAAACCACACAGCGTGAGATAGGGCTGTTCAAGTTCACCACTGTACTTTCAATTGTCTAGCCCACGTTGTGGAGGACGAGGGGCAGACAGGGCTCTGAAGAGCTGAGGCTGGTAGAAGGATCATGTCGTACTTGGATCTGGAGGTGCACTGAAGCCAAGCGGGTAGACAGAGGTGCGATTGGGATATAGGATCCTAATGGGTTACCTAAACAAAGTAGATCACAGGAGTCAGGATGTGGATAAGGCAGGGAAGCATGAGGAGGTAAGAGTGCAGGGAAACAGGAGGAGGCCTGGGAAAATGTCTGCAATGGGGCCATGGCTGTCTGTGTGATGTGTGGGTGCATCACTGTTGTGAGATAGCTAAGGGACCATGAGGATACAGACAGTTATTTTATAACTCATCTCACATCAGACCAAGATGCATTCCATAAGAAACAAAGGGCTCTTTCTTCTCTGATTGCTGTGGCTAGAACTTCCAAAACTATGTTGAATAAGAGTGGTGAGAGTGAGCAACCTTGTCTTGTTCCTGATCTTAGTGGAAATGGTTTCAGTTTTTCACCATTGAGAACAATGCTGGCTGTGGGTTTGTCATATATGGCCTTTATTATGTTGAGGAAAGTTCCCTCTATGCCTACTTTCTGCAGGGTTTTTATCATAAATGGGTGTTGAATTTTTTCAAAAGTTTTTCTGCATCTATTGAGATGATCACATGGTTTTTCTCCTTCAGTTTGTTGATATGGTGCATCACGTAGATTGATTTGCATATATTGAAGAATCCTTGCATTCCTGGAATAAACCCCACTTGATCATGGTGTATGATCCTTTTAATGTGCTGTTGGATTCTGTTTGCTAGTATTTTGTTGAGGATTTTTGCATCTATGTTCATCAGTGATATTGGCCTGTAGTTTTATTTCTTTGTGAC
>NC_041219.1:95433887-95434606 GCF_002837175.3 Physeter macrocephalus
CTGTCACTGTTTGCCGATGACATGATACTATACATAGAGAATCCTAAAGATGCTACCAGAAAACTACTAGAGCTAATCAATGAATTTGGTAAAGTAGCAGGATACAAAATTAATGCACAGAAATCTCTGGCATTCTTATACACTAATGATGAAAAATCTGAGAGTCACATTAAGAAAACACTCCCATTTACCACTGCAACATAAAGAATAAATATCTAGGAATAAACCTACCTAAGAAGACAAAAGACCTGTATGCAGAAAATTATAAGACACTGATGAAAGAAATTAAAGATGATACAAATAGATGCAGAGATATACCATCTTTTTGGATTGGAAGAATCATCATTATGAAAATGACTCTACTACCCAAAGCAATCTACAGATTCAATGCAATGCCTATCAAACTACCACTGGCATTTTTTACAGAACTAGAACAAAATATTTCACAATTTGTATGGAAACACAAAAGACCCCAAATAGCCAAAACAATCTTGAGAACGAAAAATGGACCTGGAGGAATCAGGCTCCCTGACTTCAGACTATACTACAAAGCTACAGTAACCATGACAGTACGGTACTGGCACAAAAACAGAAATATAGATCAATGGAACAGGATAGAAAGCCCAGAGATAAGCCCACACACATATGGTCACCTTATCTTTGATAAAGGAGGCAAGAATATACAATGGAGAAAAGACAGCCTCTTCAATAAGCAGTGC
>NC_041219.1:95435399-95528008 GCF_002837175.3 Physeter macrocephalus
TATGCTAACACATATATATGGAATCTAAGAAAAAAAAATGTCATGAAGAGACTAGGGGTAGGACGGGAATAAAACACAGACCTACTAGAGCATGGACTTGAGGATATGGGGAGGTGGAAGGGTAAGTTGTGATGAAGTGAGAGAGTGGCATGGACATATATACACTACCAAACATAAAATAGATAGTTAGTGGGAAGCAGCAGCATGGCACAGGGAAATCAGCTAGGTGGTTTGTGACCACCTAGATGTATGGGATAGGAAGGGTGGGAGGGAGGGAGACTCAGGAGGGAAGAGATATGGGAACATATGTGTATGTATAACTGATTCACTTTGTTGTAAAGCAGAAACTAACCACCATTGTAAAGCAATTATACTCCAATAAAGATGTTAAAAAAAAAAGAATCAAAGGGCTCCAAAAGCATCACCTGAAAAATGTTAAGAAAAATGAAAGTGTGTAGTAAGGTGACTAATTACAATATATTTACACAAAAATCAATAGCATTCATTGGAATAAGCAATTAAAAAGTGTGTTTTAAAAGATCTAATTAACAATAGCAACAAAAATTATAAAACTAACAAAAATGTTCAATACCTATTTGAAGGCAACTTTATTAAGAGGAAAGACCAGAATAAATGGAGAGAAAGAGTATATTCCTGGTTAAGAAAACTTGTATTTTTAAATTATCAATTACTTCATGGTAGCCTATAATTTTAATATAGTTTTAATCTGTAACCAACCAAATATTTTTCATACCTGACAAACTCTAACATTCATCCGGAAAACAAAATGTAGAAAAGAGCCAAGAAATAATTTTAAAAAGAACAGTGAGTGGGAAATGTAACATACTTTAAAATCAATTAAAATACTTTGCTATTGGTACAACACTAAATAAATGAATAAACAAAATACAGAGTGCAGAAGTTGACCAATTATATATAGAAATTTAACAAATGAAAAATGTGGCATATGAACTCAACAAGGGAATGATGAATTATTCAAAAAATGATCTTAAAAAAACCAGACTGTATATTTAGGAAAAATAGAGTCAGATTCTTACCATATGTGGAAGTAATATCTAAACAAAAATTTAATATAAAATACTCTTTTTAAAGAATATTTTCAAAATATTATAGTGAAGAAGACCTTCCCAAGCAAAACACAACACCCTAAAATCAGATAGGAAGGGCTTCCCTGGTGGCGCAGTGGTTGAGAGTCCGCCTGTCAATGCAGGGGACACGGGTTCGTGCCCCAGTCCGGGAGGATCCCACATGCCGTGGAGCAGCTAGGCCCGTGAGCCATGGCCTCTGAGCCTGCGTGTCCGGAGCCTGTGCTCCGCAACGGGGAGAGGCCACAACATTGAGAGGCCCGCGTACCGCAAAAAAAAAAAAAACATCAGATAGGAAAAGAGTAAGAGATTTGAGTACCTAAATATTTACTTCCACACAATTAAAGAAACCATAAAGTTAGAAGGTGAACTACAGACTGTAATGCAATATATACAACACAAGCAACTATAAGAAAAGAATTCAGGAAATACTTTCTGAAAATCAATATGAAAAGCTAAGCAACCAAGAAGAAAAAAATGAACTAAGTATGTGAAAAAGCAATTCACAGCAGAAATATAAATGCCTAGTAAATATTTGAAAAGCTGATAAATGTCACCAATGATCAGGAAAATTAAATGAAAGTAACAAAATATAATTTTTCACCCACTTGACTAGCAGAAATTTGATTATTAATAACCAGTTTTGGTCAGGGTATTGGTATAGGAAAGACTCATACATTGGTAGAATTTTAAATTAGATCCCTCTTTAAGGATGGTAACTTGTCAGTTTGTATTACAGTTTAAATGTGAACACCTTAGACCCTCAAGTTCTACTTCTCAGAATCTGTCCTGAAGAAGAATTGAATCTCTATAGGGAAAATTTTGCTCTATTATTTGAAATCATAAATTTTGTGAGATTAAATTATCTGACAAGACTTTGAATTATGACTGGGTTGGATTTATGGAAAGATGAAAATAATCTTCGGCTAGCTGTTTCATAGGAAATTTTCAGGAGAAAATTTGACTGTATAAATTTTTGCTTTTCCTGCCGACTTGGGAAGCTACCTGATTCCCACAGAATGCACAATTCCAGCTATATCAAAGGTGAAAATTTAAATACAAGCAAGGATCAAAGTAGAGAATTAATTTGAGTTAATTCAGGAGTGGTAGCCCTCAGGGAGACAAAGCCTGTATTGGAACAGAGTCCCAGCCACCCATGTAGTAGAACAAATTGAGAGAGATGAGACGACGGATGCAGATGGCGACGGCAGTCACAGGAAGTCCATTCAGGGAGTTTAGCACAGAGTCAGAGAACATAGTACCTAGTGAGAATTTGTCATCAAGTTAGGTGGCTGCTGGTAGATGGCCAACTGGTGTGTCCCAAGGACAGGTACATGGTGATGGGGAGTTCAGACCTAGAAAATATGCAGGGATTACAGCAAGCAGCTGAGCTCAGGGAGCTGTGATATTAAGAGGGCCCAGGCACAGGACTGACACTCAGGGCTAGGGACCCAACAAGACAGTCACAGTCTGGGCAGGACAAAGTCATCAACAGACCACCCAGTCAGGGGCGTGGCTATAAGGCAGAGATTTCCAACCAAGGGCAATTTTCCCCACTGGGAACACTTAGCAGTGCCTGGAGACACTTTGGTTGTCATGCTTGAGGAGTGCACCAGTGGCATCTAATGGGTAGAGCCCAGGGAAGCCGCCACACACCCTACAATCTACAGAACAGCCCCAAATACCAAAGAATTCTCTGCCCAAAATAATGCTACCACTGAGAAAGCCCAGTACAGGGAATAAGATAAAGAGTTATAAGAACTATGACACAGAATCAAGGACTAGGAGTTAATCACACGAACAAAGAAGAGCTGTGGAACTGAAACAGGACTAATACAGAAAAACTGAGTTGGAACCAAGTCACCTGACTATCAAACTAGGTTCTTTATTTTCCTCCTAATTAGGGACCAGATAGGTCTTAGGATCTTAAGTGAAAGGCAATCTAGGAGTTAATCCTTATTCCACCACTTACTAGCTGAGAGACCTTGGACAATTTATTTAATCTTTCACACCTCAATTTCCTTTTCTATAAAATAGGGTTAATTATAGCATCTGCACTCAGAATTACTACAAAACGAAAATAGGATTATGCATGATAAGTACTCCTAACACTTTGGCCAGTTCATATTACATGGTTGATAATTCATAGTTATAGATGGGGGCCAAATAGCTGAACTTGGGAGGAATATTTTTAAAAAAAGAGAAAATAGAAAAAGAAGTGAAGCAGGGCATTAATAGCCCAATCCACCCCAAAATTATTTGGCAGAGGGTTTTCAGGAAAAAAAAAAAAATCAAGAATTAGATTTACTTAAAGCCAGAGTTTTTTCATGGGTTAGTGAAAATGTGAACACCAGAAAGAACGTTCTTTGATATATTTGTTTAAAGTGTTTCAATCGTTAGACTCCTATGAGAAGGCTAAACTCCTTCTTTCCTAAAGTGACTAATTGCAGTATTCTGTTGTCAACCCGGTATTCTGAAACATTCTGGGCCTGATATTTTTCCTTTACTAAATCAAAGATATTCTGGAATATATTCAATCTCCCTTCTTCTCAAGAAATTAAAATACAATGCTGAATATGTGCTTGAGCATCTACCACAGATGAATTAAGGACTGTGAACCAAAAAGACCCTGCTTGTCCTATTGTAACACATGATTAATTTTCTGGAATTTACATAATGAGAAACAAAAAAGAAAACAAAATGAGAGGAAGAGAAAAGTCATTGTATCGTATATTTGTTCCTAAAAGTAGCTTGGCTGGGCCTTCCAACCCTCTGCTAAATCCTCAGACAGATCGAAAAACACCACCACCGTGTGCAGAAACCTCAGCATCCTAAAGATGCTAACAGATAAAAAGTTACTTCAAGGTCTGGCACCTTCCATCCCATCTAGGGTAGGAGACTGAGCAAGATTCTTTTCTACAAAATGTTTTGCTTCTGAAGCTTCCCTTCAGCATGGACCCTAAAGATGGCATTTAGAAATGCTCCCAAGTGGTGTTTCCTGAGTTAGAGAAAAGATGGAAGCCTTTATATATTTGAGTTGATGTGGGTATTTGGAAAAATGTACCAGTTCACCCAACTGGCATTTATATGTATTCTTAAGCATGATGATTTAAGATTCAGGGAATCAAGGCCATATCCGAGCATCATTGTCAGCTCAAATGCTTTAGGTGTCCAGTCTGCCTTCCTTGGAATGTTAAGGGTGAGAGAAAGGTAACAAGCTCCTTGGCCTACTAATTGTTTTCCAGGAAAAGAGTAAATTAGCATAATGTTAGATGACATCTTTGATAATAACAGCTAGCTTTTGTAGTTTTACCACACGTTTTATATATATTATCTCATTTGAGCTCAGTGCTCCCAATTAACAACTTTCAGAAAACTAAGGCTCAGAGACTTTAAGCAACTCACCTGAGGTCACACAGCTAGAAAGTAGTGAAGAGGAGACTCAACCCCAGATCCAAATGATTTCACATCTCATTCTTGTATTGCCATACATCATGCTACTTCCCAGCATCTTCTCCTCCAGTCAAGAAATTAAGAGGGAGAGGGGAAAGAGGCCTGTCTTCCCTGAGAGGCTACCCTCCCCCCTTTCTACTGTACCTACAGGAAGAGGACATTTCCCAGCTTCCCACATTGCACCATCACCATGGAAGGACTTTATGATGGAATTCAGGCATCTCCTTCCCAAATATTCTCCCCACTCTCATTCACACAGGGAATGCTGCTTTCTGAGGGCTATCTTATCTGTGAAATTATTTATATCACTGTACCATACCTAGTTAATAATGTACCCCAAAATGAAATGACTTAGGTTTCCTTATTATTATTAGTCTTCATCTCTATACTTAAATCAAATTTGAGGAAGGAAAACTTTGAATTCTGTCCATGTAGTTATTTTATTTTGAAAAATAACTCCTTAATATTGTGTATATATATTGTATACATATATAAAGAATTCAACTTTTGGGAGAAAAGTCTGTGTGGGCACGTGCAAGCTTGTGTGTGTGAGTGTGTGTGTGTGTGTGTGTGTGTGTGTGTGTTTACAGAGAGAGAGTCAATTCAAGCTACTTTCACGATAAGAAAAGATTTCAGAATATAAATATAAATTCCAAAGTTCAAAGTGAAACATCACTTGTTTTTAATCAGAGTAGTAATGACAAACTTTTGACATGCCAAATATCACAGATAATTGTTTAAGAATTTACCATTACAGTGTTTATTTATTTAGAAGAATTTCTCTTTCTGGAAATTATATTTAAATCTTCAAGGAATCTAAGTTTCCTTTGCTGCTAAATTATGAAATAAATATGTGTGATTATAGGCAATAGTAGAGCCGCAGATTATAATTGTTATGGGTAATGACAGATTCATAATCTATGACATAATAATAATTTTTGTAACCTTTATAGTAACACTCATCTTCAGAGCATTAGCTGATTAATGCTTTAAAATATCCTCACAAATCATATGAACAAGTAGAGCCCTCATGCCTTATTAACACTTTATATACTTTCCATTAGTTGCTTAATTTCTATTTAAATAACTTGAAAAGCAACTGAGAAATCATCTAACATGAAAATAAAATCTGAAGATTATTTTTTCAGCCTTTGGGAAGACAACTTCTTTGTTAGTTGTTCTTTGTTTCAATTGCCTTTATTATTTGGAGAGTATTCTATCCAGACCCATCCTTCACTCTCCTCGTTGTCTGGGCTTACATTATGTAAGGACAGAGTTATTAGCCTTCAACAGCCAAAGTGAGAGGTGAATTGCCTTAGCTACACAGGACACAAGCTACTGGTCCAACTACTCCAAAACCTACGTCCCCACAAAATGTGTCATGTGGGTTAAAAGGAATAAGGAATCTTCGTATCATATCTCGGTAAATTCAAAATGCCTCTGCCACGTCTCCCTTTCTTCTCTATTTGTATGAATATAACAGTAATTATTTATTAAGCACTAATTATCTACCAGAAAATGTCTTAAGGGCTCTATGTACATTAGGTCACTTCATAATTATAAAAACCCTATGATGTGGCTATTATCAGTATCTTTATTATTTTTACAATATAATCATCATCAATACATATATACATGTACATGTAAGCAAATAAATAAATAAGGTATTGAGTCTCAGGGAAGTTCAATAATCTGCAAAAGAAGAGACAAGAGCCAAGAGAGAAAGTCAGACCCACCTGATCACAAAGCCCATTATTCTAACCAGTGTACCAGTGGTTCTCAAACTTCTGCAGGCATTAGAATCACTGATAAAAACACAGATTCCTGGGCCTCACTCCACAGTTTCTGATTCAGTTGGTCTCAGGGAGGAGGTCCCAAGAATGTGCAGTTTTAATGAGTTCCCAGGTGACAATGACCACATTATAGTCCACTAACTGATGCTAAAATACTGATACTTCCTCCCATGGATGGCCCTGTCAAATAAATAATTTGAAAAAGAAATGTTTAGTGGTGTTGGCTAATGTTCTGAGGTGAAAGAAAAAAACAGTTGCTTGTACTCAAAAAGACATGTTTTATCACAAAAAATACACCAGTCCTAGGTAAGTTTTTTTTTTTTTTCAGAGAGCTCCTGTGCCCATTTATCAAATCCATAGGGCAGAGACTCCCCCAAATCATGTCATTGTTATTCTTTTTCAGAGAAGTCTTTAACCACTTCTTTACTCCCCTGGGGACAAGAGCATCACCTATGTCTTCCATTTTCTGAATCCCACTTTGGACCTCCGCACTCAGGCCTGCCGCTGATGTTGCACAGCTTGTGCACAAAACTAGGTTTAGTGGTGTTGGCTAATGTTCTGAGGTGAAAGAAAAAAACAGTTGCTTGTACTCAAAAAGACATGTTTTATCACAAAAAATACACCAGTCCTAGGTAAGTTTTTTTTTTTTTTCAGAGAGCTCCTGTGCCCATTTATCAAATCCATAGGGCAGAGACTCCCCCAAATCATGTCATTGTTATTCTTTTTCAGAGAAGTCTTTAACCACTTCTTTACTCCCCTGGGGACAAGAGCATCACCTATGTCTTCCATTTTCTGAATCCCACTTTGGACCTCCGCACTCAGGCCTGCCGCTGATGTTGCACAGCTTGTGCACAAAACTAGCAACAGTAAGGATGCTGCCACCCTCTCCCAAACCTGCGGTGCTTTTCCCTGTCACTTAACATGAGTTTGCTCTTCATCCCATAGGTTCAAGAACTGAGCTGATGATTTATTGCTATGGTAAATTTGCTTATGCGAAAATCTATGCCAAGTCTAAGCTTGGAACAAGATTTTATTTGCCAAGTAGTAATCCCTGTAAAATCAGGGTTTAAAATGGAAAATGTTATTCAGACTAATTATGGGTCATGCAATTGGGAATTGCTATAGCACGCTTTTCTTAAACATTATCCCAAATGAGGCCATCAGAAGAACATATGTGCTGCAGACCCTGCCCAAGTTCTTGGTCAGTAAGTGGAACAAGCCTGCAATGGCAAAGGCGAGTGACTGTCACCACCATCCCCGGGGTGTTCCTCATTAGACAGCCATACAGTGAGCCTTCTCACACTGCAGACAAAGGACAGAGGATAACAGGCTTTACTTTTAAAGTGCGGGGGCAAAGAGAGGGAGAATGGGACAAAACAGAAGAATGACTCCAAGTCAGGAAAAAGAATGTCTGGTAGGAAATCTTATCAAAACCTTTTGAATGAATAAAAATAAACTTGCTATGAATTTAAGAGCTGAAAAGATTTAATTTCTGGGATGCAAACAAATTAAATGTATGAAAACTGTTTACTATAATTGGTATAATTGTAATGATGGGCTATTTTTGTTCAACTTTATTTCAGTTGAAATAATAGCTTCATGAACAAATCCAAAAGTCCAAGAGTGATTACTTTACACTCCAAGAGATGAAATGAGTTCTAAGTTTGAAATGTTCTGTCCTGTGCTCAAAATGTATGGATGGGGTCTTCGCTGATAATTCTTGGTATTCATAACAAATCAGTCTACATTTCCCAAGTAAACTTATTTTCATTCTATGCTATTATTAAAAGGCTGCATTGAACATGGGGAGAGAAAAAAATGCTTCGTTTAAAAATCTTCAAGGAGAGGATCAAGATGGCAGGGTAGGAGAATGCACCTCACCCCACAAATACATCAAAAACACATCTACATGTGGAACTGGAAACTGTCAGAAAGGTCCTGTACAACCAAGGCTGTAAGATCCACACATAATTAGGTAGGAAGGGAGGAAAAGCAGTCAGGTCAGGACCTGTGCCCCTGGGAAGGGACCTACACTGGGAAGTGAGCAGTCAAGCCACAGATTGGGCACCCCACTCCTGGGGTCCTACACAGGAGAGATGAGCTCCCTTGGCGGATTGGAGGACCCCTGGGACTAACAGGAGGACTGTGGGAAGCCTGGACCCCACTCATGGGAAGCACACGTGCTGGCTTGCCCCTGAGGTGGAGATTGGAGGACTGTCCCAGTGGCTGACAGGTTTCCCATGACTGCCTTGGCCGGCGCCCCAGCCTGAGCCTAGCGAACACTCCAGACCTGCTTCTCCACATCACAGCACGGCTTTGGATCTAGGGCTGCCATGGTCAGGAAGAAAGCTCAGCTGCAGAAGGCGAAAGTGGCTCGATCCTCGGGCAGCATCTGGGTGAGGTGACCACAGCCATTGTTGATGCTTTACTCAAGCATCGCATCAGAAGCACCCCAGGACTCTGGTGCTGGCCACTCCACCACATCTCACACCCTGATATATGCTGAGAGTCCACATGGGGCAAACTGGCCCTGCAGTGTGGCTCCAAACAGGGCAGAGGTGGCAGAGGCTGGGGGCAGTGATAGGCTGTGAGGGACAAAAGGGACTTAAACCCACTGTCACCGAGCAGAGTGATGGGAACAATTGATGGTGCCTGCACAGCCAGCGCATAAGAAACATCTTGGGCCACTGTCTGAGGCCAACATGAGCAAAGAGCCCAAAGGGGCACCACTTGCTTCTGCACTACCCCCCTCTGGGGCAAGGGTCCTGGTGCTGGGAGAGAGGAAAGCGCACACTTAAAGGGAACAGAGCCAGCATGGGCTCAATGCTCAGAGCTTCTGCTCCAGCAACTTGGGATGAGAACCCACCCACAATTGGGTGGTGACAGCCACTGAGCAGGGGGAAAACCCCACCTCACACGCAGCTCCAGCTCTACCCACTCTACCTCCAGCCCCACCTCCTACCAAGGTGACAGCTGCCAGCACACTCTGAGGAAAGATGTATCTTGCATCCACGTCAAATCCAGCTCTCCCACCAAAGGCATTGGAAACAAACAGTCTGTATAGGAGCACTCCCACATAAGGACACCCCTTCAAGACCACAACAGGTAACTGTTTCAAACCTAAACTCCTAGAGGTAGAGAAAGTTAAGCAAAATGAAAAGGCACAGGAACTGGTCTCAACTGAAACAGCAAGAAAAAACCTTTGAAAAAATAATGAAACAGAAATAAACAATTTGCCAGATAAAGAATTCAAAACTTTAGGAATAAGATTGCTAGCTGAATTAGAGAAAAGAATAGGTGAACTCAGTGAGCATTTCAGCAAGACGTATCATAATTAAAATGACAAAAGTTAGAGATAGTTCTAAAGGCAGCAAGAGAAAAACAAAGAGTCATATACAAGGGAATCCTCATAAGGCTGTCAGCTGATTTCTCTGCAGAAACTTTGCAGGCCAGAAGGGAGTGACATGATATATTCAAAGTGCTGAAAAGGAAAAACCTGCAACAAGGATACTCAGCCCAATAAGATTATCATTTAGAATAGGAGAGACAAAGAACTTCTCAGACAAGCAAAAATTAAAAGAATTTAGCAGTACCAAACCTACCCTAAAAGAAAGGTTAAAGGATCTTCCCTAAGTGGAAAAGGAAAGGGAAAATCCACTAGGAAAGGCAAATATATAATAAGGCCTGAGGATCAACCACTTAAATAAGCTAGTATAAAGAGTAAAAGACAAAAAATTATAATAGCACCTATGAAGAGTTAAGGAAAAAACAAGAAGATGTAAAATATGACATCAAAAACATAAAATTCAGGGAAGGGGAGTAAAAATAGTAGACCTTTTAGAACGCATTTAAACTTAAAACACTACCAGTTTAAAACAAGTAGATAGAGTTATAGGTCAACATATATGAACCACATGGTAACCATAATTCAAAAACCTATAACATTTAAATCTAACATTTAAAAGAATTAAAAAATAAGAACAAGCAAAGCCCAAAGTCAGCAGGAGGAAGGAAGTAATAAATATCACAGTGGAAATAAATAAAGTAGAGACCAAAAAAACAATAGTGAAGATCAATGAAACCAAGAGCTGTTTTTTTGAAAAGATAAATAAAACTGATAAACCTTTAGCCAGGCTCACTAAAAAGAAAAGAGAGAGGACCCAAGTAAACAAAATAAAAAATAAAAGAGGAGAAATAACAACTGATACCACAGAGACACAAAAAATCATAAGAGAACTCTATGAACAATTATATGTTCATATAATTTGTTAAAAGTGAACAACCTAGAAGAAACAGACAAATTTTTACAAACTTACAACCTGCCAAGACTGAATCAAGAAAAAACACTTTGAACAGACTGATCACTAGTAGTGAAATTGAATTTGTAATTTAAAAAGCTCCCAGCAAACAAAAATCCAGAGCTGGATGACTTCAAAGGAAAATTCTACCAAACATACAAAGCAAAGCTAATACCACTCCTTCTCAAACTATTGCAAAAAATTGAAGATGAGGGAACACTCCTAAATTCATGCTACAAGGCCATAATTGCCCTGATACCAAAACCAGACACTACAAAATATATATATATAACAGGAAAATATCTTTGATGAATAAAGCTGCAAAAACCTTCAACAAAATATTAGCAAACTGAACCCAACAATATATAAAAAGGATCATACCAATGAGATCAAGTCTGATTTATTCCAGGTATGCCAGGATGGTTTAATACTTACAAATCAATCAACATGACACACTACATTAATAAAAGGAAGGGTAAAAATCACATGATCATCTCAATAGACACAGATAAAGCATCTGACAAAATTCAACATCCATTCATAATAAAAACTCTAATCAAAGTGAGTATAAATGGAACATATCTCAATATAATAAAGGCCATTTATGACAACACAGCTAACACCATACTCAATGGTGTAAAGCTGAAGGTCTCTCTTCTAAATTCAGAAACAAAACAAGGATGCCCACTCTCACCACTTCTATTTAACACTGTGTTGTAAGGCCTAGCCACAGCAATCAGATAAGAAAAGGAAATAAAATCATCCATATTGAAAGGGAAGAAGTAAAACTATCACTATTTGCACATGACATTATACCATGTATAGAAAACCCTAAAGTCTCCACTGAAAAACAGTTATAACTAATAAATGAATTCAACAAAGTTGCAGGACACAAAATTAATACACATAAATCTGTTGTTTGTCTGTACTCTACTAATGAACTATCAGAAAGACAAAGCAAAAAAAAAAAAATCTCATTTAAAATAACATCAAAAAGAATAAAATACCTAGGAATAAATTTAACCAAGGAGGTAAAAATCCTATACTCTGAAAACTATGAAACATTGATGAAGGAAATTGAAGATGATAAAAAAAATGGGAAGACATCCCACACTCTTGGATTGGAAGAATTAATATTGCTAAAATGCCCTTACTACCCAAGGCAATCTATAAATTTAATGCAATCACTATCAAAATACCATGACATTTTTCACTGAATTAGAACAAATAATCCTAAAATTTGTATGAAACCACAAAAGACCCCAAACTGCCAAAACAATCTTTAGAAGAAAAGAACAAAACTGGAGGTATCATGGTCCCTGACTTCAGACTATATTACAAAGCTACAGTAATCAAAACAGTATGGTAGGTACTGACACAAAAACAGACATATAGATTAATGAAACAGAATAGAGATGCCAGAAACAAACCCACACTCCTATGGTCAATTAATCTATGACAAAGGGAGTGAGAATATACAATGAAGAAAAGACAGACTCTTCAATAAAAGGTGCTGGGAAAACTGGACAGCCACATGTAAAACAATTATATTATTACTACATTTCTTCACACTACATACCAAAAGTAAACTCAAAATGGTTTAAAGACCTAAATGTAAGACCTGAAACCATAAAACTCCTAGAAGAGAACATATGCAGAACATTATTTGACCTAAATTGTAGTAATATTCTCTTGAATCTGTCTCTTAAGTCAAAAGAAATAAAAGCAAAAATTAACAGATGGGACCTAATTAAACTTAAAAGGGTTTGCACAGCAAAGGAAACCATCAACAAAATGAAAAGACAACCTACTGAATAAGAGAAAATATTTACAAGTGATGCAAGCAACAACGGCTTAATATCCAAAATATATAAACAGCTCATATAACTCAAAACCAAAATAACAAGCAACCTGATTTTTAAATGGTCAGACGACCTGAATAGACATTTTTCCAAAGAAGATATAGAGATAGCTAACAGGGACATGAAAAAATGCTCAACATCACTAATTATTAGAGAAATGCAAATCAAAACAACAGTGAGATAAACCCTCATACCTGTAAGAATGGCTATGAACAAAAAGTCTACAAAAAACAAATGTTGGTGAGGATGTGGAGTGTACCCTTGTACACTGTTGGTGGGAATGTAAATTGGTGCAGTTACCATGGAAAAGAGTATGGAAGGGCCTCAAAAAACTAAAACTAGAACTACCACATGATCAAGCAATTCCACTCCTGGGTATATATCAGGGAAAAAACGGAAAACACTAATTCAAAAAGATACATACACCCCAATATTCATAGCAGCACTATTTGCAATAACCAAGATATGGAAGCAAACCAACTGTCCATCAAGAGAAGAAGTGATATGGCTTCCTGTTCCAACTCAAGACCTTGCCAGATGGTGTGTGGAGCAGCAAGATTACTTCGTGCCGGGTCACTTTAAGCTGCTTGGAAGAAAAACGTCAGTGAAGACTCAGTGGCTGACTCCCTCTTGCGAGAGCACCGGAATCACAATTAACTGCTGAACAATCATCGACAAGAAGACACTGGAACTCACCAGAAAAGATACCCCGCATCCAAAGACAAAGGAGAAGCTGGAATGAGATGGTAGGAGGGGTGCAATCACAATAAAATCAAATCCCATAACCTCTGGGTGGGTGACTCACAAACTGGAGAAACAATTATACCACCAAAGTACAACCACTGGAGTGAAGGTTCTGAGCCCCACATCAGGCTTCCCAAGCTGGGGGTCCGGCAATGGGAGGAGGAATGCCCAGACAATCAGACTTTGAAGGCTAGCAGGATTTGATTGCAGGACTTTGACAAGACTAGGGGAAATAGAGACTCCACTCTTGGAGGGCACACACAAAGTAATGTCTGCATCGGGACCCAGGGGAAGGAGCAGTGACCCCAGGGGAGACTGAACCAGACCTACCTGCTAGTGTTGGAGGGTCTCCTGCAGAGGCTGCGGAGTGGCTGTGGCTCACCGTGAGGACAAGGACACTGGCAGCAGAAGTTCTGGGAAGTATTCCTTGGCATGAGCCCTCCCAGAATCCCGGAGTGGCTGTGGCTCACCGTGAGGACAAGGACACTGGCAGCAGAAGTTCTGGGAAGTATTCCTTGGCATGAGCCCTCCCAGAATCCGTCATTAGCCCCACCAAAGAGCCAGGGTAGGCGCAAGGTTAGGTCGCCTCAGGCCAAACAACCAACAGGGAGGGGACCCAGCCCCACCCATCACCAGACAAGTGCATTAAAGTTTTACTGAGCTCTGCCCGCCAGAGCAACAGTCAGCTCTACCAACCACCAGTCCCTCCCATTAGGAAACTTGCACAAGCCCCTTAGATAGCCTAATCCACCAGAGAGCAGACAACAGAAGCAAGAAGAACTACAATCCTGCAGCCTGTAGAACAAAAGCCACATTCACAGAAAGATAGACAAGATGAAAAGGCAGAGGGCTAGGTACCAGATGAAGGAACAAGATAAAACCCCAGAAAAACAACTAAATGATCCGTCATTAGCCCCACCAAAGAGCCAGGGTAGGCGCAAGGTTAGGTCGCCTCAGGCCAAACAACCAACAGGGAGGGGACCCAGCCCCACCCATCACCAGACAAGTGCATTCAAGACAGCCTAGAGACCTCTGGGGCAACATTAAATGCACCAACATTCGCATTATAGGTTTCCCAGAAGGAGAAGAGAGACAGAAAGGACCCAAGAAAATATTTGAAGAGATTATAGTCGAAATCTTCCCTAACATGGGAAAGGAAATAACAACCCAAGTCCAGGAAGCACAGACAACCCATACAGGATAAACCCAAGGAAAAACATGCCGAGACAAATAGTAATCAAATTGGCAAAAATTAAAGACAAAGAAAAATTATTGAAAGCAGCAAGGGAAAAATGACATATAACGTACAAGGGAACTCCCATAAGGTTAACAGCTGATTTCTCAGCAGAAACTCTACAAGCCAGAAGGGAGTGGCATGATATACATAAAGTGATGAAAGGGAAGAACCTACAACCAAGATTACTCTGCCTGGCAAGGATTTCATTCAGATTCGATGGAGAAATCAAAAGCTTTACAGACAAGCAAAAGCTAAGAGAATTCAGCACCACCAAACCAGCTTTACAACAAACACTAAAAGGAACTTCTCTAAGTGGGAAACACAAGAGAAGAAAAGGACCTACAAAAACAAACCCAAAACAATTAAGAAAATGGTAATAGGAGCATGCATATCGATAATTACCTTAAACGTGAATGGATTAAATGCTCCAACCAAAAGACACAGGTGCACTGAATGGATACAAAAACAACACCCATATATATGCTGTCTCCAAGAGACCCACTTCAGACCTAGGGACACGTACAGACTGAAAGTTAAGGGATGGAAAAAGATATTCTATGCAAATGGAAATCAAAAGAAAGCTGGAATAGCAATACGCACATCAGATAAAATAGAGTTTAAAATAAAGAATGTTACAAGAGACAAGGAAGGACGCTACATAATGATCAAAGGATCAATCCAAGAAGAAGATATAACAATTATAAATATATATGCACCCAACATAGGAACACCTCAATACATAAGGCAACTGCTAACAGCTATAAAAGAGGAAATCAACAGTAACACAATAATAGTGGGGGACTTTAACACCTCACTTACACCAATGGACAGATCATGGAAACAGAAAATTAATAAGGAAACACAAACTTTAAATGACTTAATAGACCAGATAGATTTAATTGATATTTATAGGACATTGCATCCAAAAACAGCAGATTACACTTTCTTCTCAAGTGCTCATGGAATATTCTCCAGGGCTGATCACACCTTGGGTCACAAATCAAGCCTCAGTAAATTTAAGAAAATTGAAATCAGATCCAGCATCTTTTCTGACCACAATGCTCTGAGATTAGAAATCAATTACCAGAAAAAAACGTAAAAAACACAAACACATGGAGGCTAAACAATACATTACTAAATAACCAAGAGATCACAGAAGAAATCAAAGAGGAAATCAAAAAATACCTAGAGACAAATGACAATGAAAACACGATGATCCAAAACCTATGGGATGCAGCAAAAGCAGTTCTAAGAGGGAAGTTTATAGCTATACAAGCCTACCTCAAGAAACAACAGACATCTCAGATACACAACTAACTTTACACCTGAAAGAACGAGAAAAAGAAGAACAAACAAAACCCATAGTTAGTACAAGGAAAGAAATCATAAAGATCAGAGCAGAAATAAATGAAATAAAAATTGTGGAGGAAGGAACACTCCCAAACTCATTCTATGAGGCCACCATCACCCTGATAATAAAACCAGACAAAGATACTACAAAAAATAGAAAATTACAGATCAATATCAATGATGAATAAAGATGCAAAAATCCTCAACAAAATACTACAAACAGAATCCAACAACCCATTAAAAGGATCAGACACCATAATCAAGTGGGATTTATCCCAGGGATGAAAGGATTCTTCAATATATGCAAATCAATCAATGTGATACACCCTATTAACAAATTGAAGAATAAAAACCATATGATCATCTCAATAGATGCAGAAAAAGCTTGTGACAAAATTCAACACCCATTTATGATAAAAACTCTCCAGAAAGTCAGCATAGAGGGAACCAACCTCAACATAATAAAGGCCATATACGACAAAGCCACAGCAAACATCATTCTCAATGGTGAAAAATTGAAAACATTTCCTCTAATATCAGGAAGAAGACAAGGATGTCCACTCTCACCACTACTATTTAACACAGTTTTGGAAGTCCTAGCCACGGCAATCAGAGAAGAAAAAGAAAATTAAGGAAACACTCCCATTTACCATTTCAACAAAAAGAATAAAATACCTAGGAATAAACTTACTGAGGGAGACAAAAGACCTGTGTGCAGAAAACTATAAGACACTGATGAAAGAAATTAAAGGTGGTACCAACAGACGGAGAGATATACTATGTTCTTGGATTGGAAGAATCAGTATTGTGAAAATGACTATACTACTGAAAGCAATCTACAGATTCAGTGCAATCCTTATCAAATTACCAAATTATTAGAGAAATGCAAATCAAAACTACAATGTGGTATCACCTCACACCAATTAGAATGAGCATCATCAGAGATTCTACAAACAACAAATGCTGGAGACCGTGTGGAGAAAAGGGAACCCTCTTGCACTGTTGGTGGAATGTAAATTGATACAGCCACTATGGAGAACACTATGGAGGTTCCTTAAAAAACTAAAATTAGAATTACCATATGATCCAGCAGTCCCACTACTGGGCACATACCCAGGGAAAACTATAATTCAAAAAGACACATGCACCCCAATGTTCATTGTAGCACTATTTACAATAGCCAGGACATGGAAGCAACCTAAATGCCCATCGACAGATGAATGGATAAAGAAGATGTGGTACAGGGCTTCCCTGGTGGCGCAGTGGTTGAGAATCTGCCTGCTAATGCAGGGGACATGGGTTTGAGCCCTGGTCTGGAAGGATCCCACATGCCGCAGAGCAACTAGGCCCGTGAGCCACAACTACTGAGCCTGTGCGTCTAGATCCTGTGCTCCGCAACAAGAGAGGCCGCGATAGTGAGTGGCCTGCGCACTGTGATGAAGAGTAGCCCCCACTTGCCACAACTAGAGAAAGCCCTCGCACAGAAACGAAGGCCCAACACAGCAAAAATAAATAAATTAATTAATAAACTCCTAACCCCAACATCTTTAAAAAAAAAAAAGATGTGGTACATATATACAATGGAATATTACTCAGCCATAAAAAAGGAATGAAATTGGGTCATTTGTTGATATGTGGATGGATCTAGAGACTGTCATACAGAGTGAAGTAAGTCAGAAAGAGAAAAAAAATTATTGTATATTAAAGCATATATGTGGAACCTAGAAAAATGATACAGATGAACCAGTTTGCAGGGCAGACATTGAGATGCAGATGTGGAGAACAAATGTATGGACACCAAGGGGGGAAAGTGGTGGGCGGGGGGGTGTTGTGATGAATTGGGAGATGGGGATTGACATATATACACCAATATGTATCAAATGGATGACCTATAAGAACCTGCTGCATAAAAAAAAAGAGAGAAGAATTGATAAAGAAGATGTGGTATGTATGTGTGTATATATATATATATATATATATATACACACACACACACACAAACATACACACAGTGGAATATCACTCAGCCTCAAAAAAAATGAAATTCTGCCATTTGCAGCAAAGTGCATGGAACTAAAGAGTATTATGCCTAATGAAATAAGTCATATGGAGAGAGACAAATACTATATATGATATCACTTATTTGTGGAATCTAAAAAATAAACCATACCAGTGGCAGGGAGAAGGGAGGAGAGGCAAGATAAGAGTATCGGATTCAGAAATACAAGCTTCTGTGTATAAAATAGATAAGCAACAGTACATATTGTAGAGTACAGGGGATTATAGCCATTATTTTGTAATAACTTAATGGAGTATAATCTAAAAATACTAAATCACTATGCTGTACACCTGAAATTAATATAATATTGTAAATCAACTATACTGCAATTAAAAAAAGAAAAATGGGGCTTCCCCCGTGGCGCAGTGGTTGAGAATCCACCTGCCGATGCAGGGGACACGGGTTCGTGCCCCAGTCCGGGAAGATCCCACATGCCGCGGAGCGGCTGGGCCCATGAGCCATGGCCCGTGAGCCTGTGCGTCCAGAGCCTGTGCTCCGCAACGGGAGAGGCCACAGCAGTGAGAGGTCCGCGTACCACAAAAAAAAAAAAAAAAAAAAAAATCTGACAAAAAAAGAAAAATGAAGAAAAAAATTTTTTAAAAAAGCTTTAAGGACCAAGGCAATATCATGATGTACAAAGTAAACTATATAGAAATAAAGTTTTAAGGCATTTTACTCAACAAGCATATATTATCCAACTTTCTTTCTTTCTATATCCGTTTTTCAGAAAAAAATTTATATGGACCTCAATTTTCTTATTCTCATTGCACACTTAAAAACATAAAAAAATACATACCAAAAAATGAAATTAATGTGTACTTGGGAAAAAATGAAGTTAAAGTTATCACAACATCTATCTCAGAATATAGTAATATATGCTTAAAAGAAAATCAGAACAGCATCCAGAAAGCATGATCTAGCACCAGCATATTCAAGGTTCAAACAAGAACTCAAAATGGAATTTGTAAGACATTTAGCATTTAGCTAGAGTGTTCGTTCCAAACCTCCTCAGGAGCTTCCCAGGTGATATCTGAAACTGGCTGCCATACGTGGAGAACAAGGAGAGACCAAAGAAAGAGGCAGACCAAGTTTAATAAGCAAGGGAACTTACATACAAGTTTTGTCTTGAGTTGTCACAAGATAGTGGATCTCCTCACCTGCATACCAGAATCTTAAAAACTTATGTAGAGGCCTTAACTGGATTCAGTCACATATACAGTCTGATGGTCTTAACACCACACTACTCTCTCAAGGTTACATCCTTAAAATAGCTGCTAACATGGTATTAGTAGGTGAAACATTCCATGGACAGGGGAGGAAACAAGAAGGCTCTGATTGCCCAGGTCCACCTCCAGGGTCAACTGGCAGTCACGTCTTCTTAATGACCTCCTCCAATACTCTATCCCTCATGACCATCTCTTACAATCTTATATGTCCCCTTTTTCCATAATGTGTCTGAGCAATCAGCAAAGGGTTTTATTAGCATGGAGTTGGCTCCTTTGGTGACTATCTGGCTGCATTGGAAGCAGATGCCACAGCAACAGAGTAAGCACATGCAAGAGAAAACACAGGTTAAGATAATGACTCTCAATATATGTAACAATTTTTTCTACTGAGAGCCCCATGATCCAAACCATCAATTTACTAACTCCCCTAAGCTGGGGGTTGCATTACTCATGGTTTTCACTTATGTCCTTATGTGATTTAATACAGATGACACATTAACAGACTCATCAGATATGAACACACAACATTCTGTTTAGATAATAGCACAGGTGTCTCCTTGCAAGGCAGTCACAGTGTCCAAGGCCATTCTATTCTGGAAGACAACTTTTCTCGCTAGAGACATTTCAGTGTTCAGTAAGGACAGGCTTTGCTAGCTATCATTTGTTTGCTGGGTGAATTTCGTAAGGGCTTCTATGCATCCTATAATGTCTCCTGGCCAGTGGAGGGAACAAAGATGGCAGCCAAATGATTGTATCCATGGAAAATAATGTGCCCAGCTAGCCTTGAGGAGAGGGAAGCCGGCAGCTTTAGGAACTTGACCTTATTGCGCATACCACTTATGTTAGCCAGGGGAGGAAGCATTGTCAGGCATGAGAAAATGGACTAGGGAAGAATATGCCAGACCAGAGTCCCCACCTCCTCCCCGCTTTCGATGGTGCATGTTCCATTTCAGGTATAGTATGTTTCAACTGTTCCATCTTGCAGCAGGACAACAGGATCCTAGTGGAAACTGCACCCCTACCCATGCAAAGTAAGTCACCCATCCCAGTGGGAAGTCCTAATGCAAATTCCAGTGGATAACACCTTTCCCAGGTGTGACGGAGCTTGGTATTCTCAGCAGCATAACACATTGATCCACCATGCAAGTGGGGGCAATGACTGACCCCCCCCCGTAGCTTCCACACCTTTGTATTAAGAGTCAGATGGCTTTTGGCACTTCGTCTATTTCACTGTCTATCACCACAACACCCTCCCCTTTGTTCTCCTCACTTTCCCAGGGATTCCACCTCTTAGTGTCCTAATCAAACTTTGTCACAAGCTCCCAGATCTTAATCCATAGCATTTTGTGCTCTCCTAGCTTTGTAAAATGGCACACTAAGTTCTCCAACTTACTGTCACGCTCTCCCACCTTGTCACCAGCCCCAAAGATAGCAGAGTAGCGAACACCCACGTGTCCTTCTCTAACCTCAGCTCTGCTTCCAACTTTCCAGTTGGGGCTTCAATCTCTAGTTGAGCATCAGTGGCCACTGACCTGCCCAGAGTAGATGCCAACCCACCACAGCAGGCATTCATTTCCCTTCTTTGCCACAATGCCCTCTGCGCAGTTTCTCAGATAAATTCATTAAACCAGCCAGTGTTTTCAGGGTGTCCCTGTATCCACATGGCAGTCCACAAACATCTAACATGTGGGCCACCCCTCCCTACACAGAGATTGGCAACCAACTTGGGATTTCCGAGTGAATGCCTCTTTCCCAAGACCCATTTCTTCTGTCTCCTGGCTGGCTCACCAATTTTTGGTTCAAAACCTCGAGAGTTCACAGGGTGAAATCTGAAACAGGTCCTTGTACATGGAGGGCAAAGAGAAACCAAAGAAAGAGGCAAACCACTCCAGATTGGTAGGTGGCAGGTTTAATAAGCAAGAGAAATTACATATGAGTCTTGTCTTGGGCAGTCATAAGATGTGTAGATCTCTGCATCCACCCACCAGAATCTTAAATGTTTATGTAGAAAGTGGCCTTAACTGGGTTCAGTCACCTATTCAGTCCAGATATAATAAGAATTCTCATCAATCTTATACCTGAGGTCACTAGGTATGCCACAAGTCTATTCTTTTTTTTTCTTTTCAACAAATATGTGTGATTCCCTACTAGGCACTGTACACCATGCAAGATGAATAAGACATGATGCTTGCTCTTCAGAAACTCAGTCTAGTAAAGGGATAGAGTGACATACACAAATAGAAGAAATGAAGTGATATAGTTACTATTATAGACATTTGTGCAGTGAAAATGTAAAGGAGGGTATAGTTAGTTCTTCCAGTTGCTGGATGAAGAAGGTGAGGGAATGTGAGGGAAAGTTCAGCTTTACAAAGAAAGTAATCATTGAGCTTAGCAAGGAAAGATGTTCCCAGTTAAGAAGGGGTGTTCTCCAGATAAGGAGGGAGGGGAGGGTTGATGTGGAGCCTAAACAAAGGCAGAAAGCATGAAATAGTATGATTTATTCAAGTAATTATGAATAGTTCAATGCAACTACTTCATGGTATACAAGAAAGAACATAGCAAGAGATGAGACTGGAAAGGTAAACACGGGCCAGATTATAGTCTATGATAAGGATTTGGGTCTTATATTAACAACACTGTGGTCATTGAAAGGCTTTATCAAGGGAGAGACATGACCAGATCTGGGTTTTAGAAAGATTCTTCTAGCAGCTTGTTGAGAATGGGTTGGAGGGATCAAACCTAGAGACAAGGAGGCCAGAGGAGGATTGGAACAATCCACGTTGGAGATAATAAGAGCCAACCCAGGGCAGTAGCTCGAGAATGGGAGCTGGAAGAAGGTAGGAGCAATCGACTTTAGTGCTTGATTGGCTGAAGGAGTGAGGGATAAGGAAAGGCAGGGGTCATCCATGTCTCCCAAATTCCTGGGATGAGAGTAGTTCTGTTTTCTAAGATGGATAATTCATCCATAAGTTTTAGAGCAAAATACAGTGGATTTAGTTTTGGCCATTCTGAGTTTGAGGAATCTGTGGAGGATCCAAGTGACTATGGGGGGTGGGGGTGTTGGTCAAGGGCAGGGCCACCAACATGGTAGGAAGCTGAACTGGGCATCAGCACCTCCAGGCTCCACACTACATCAAATGTCAGGTGCAATCATTTCACAACTAAGATGTCAGAGCACAGATGGTCAGTCTGCCCCTGTTAACACCAAAGCTGCCCCTGTGTTAATATTTAAAGGAGAGGGATAGCAAAGTTCTTTGAAACTAAAGAGTAAGGTGGTCTTCCTTAAGTGCGGGTGAAGCAGAATGGAAAATATGGCAGAAAAATTCCAAGAACAGACCTGTACTCCCATATTCCTCCTTGCCTGATGTAGCCACTTATTTCAAGTCACTTGAAGGCCAAGGTCATCTTATAGTCATGAGACTAGACCATGCTCTGGACCCTGGTTAAGCCAGACTTTACCTCAGTATTTGCTTCACACTCTGATACTCTGATCAATGGAGATTTGACTTACCCTTTTTCATCTCTCTCATTTTACACCTGGTACCTGGCTTCTCATATGGGTGCGTCTCTAACCCTCTGGATAAACCATCTGAATTCCCTACCCCATGCTCTAGTTGGGTAACTTGACTTTGTTAAATCAGTCATATGCCTAGTAAGCCCCTTTCTCTCTCACCACCCACAAACTTAACATAACCAGCACATTTTATGCATATTAAATAGGCATGACAAAAGACAATTCTCAGTCCATTTGTAAGCAGACACAGGATATACAGACAAGTGAAGCCGCACTGACCACATATATACATTAAATGTGTAACATAAAAATTACTAAAGAGACCACCTATATCCAGAGACCACCTTCTAAAATAGCTAAGGGCTTTGAGCATGTAGCTTATTTCCCATCAAAATAATGTGTTTTGAACCTACCTTAAGAGACCACCTGCCTAACATGAACGCAGGCCCTTTTCAAAAGAATTTTTTTTTTTTTGAGAAAAAGAGTTAAACAAAATGCATTGCCTAGCCAGCTCCAGCTTCACATATGCCTCTCTGCATAAGCCATGCTTTTCTTAAAACCATCCCACATGAGGTTTTAAGCTTCCCTGCTGAGTTTTCAGACCCTAATGTCAAGCAATGGCCCTACTTAATGGTTAATACGATAAATAAACTTGTTGCAGATTTCCTGGGGTCGATTATGGGGACCCCACTCCACACAAGATCACCCAGAAAATCCTTGGGATAATATGGGGGATTTTCAGGGCCATCTACATTGACTCTAACATAATAATTGGTTACGAAGCCCTGAAGAATCATTCCACATGTGTTAGAAGCATAAACTATAGGGAGCATTGTTAAATGGATGACCACCTGCCAGAAAGACCACTTAATTTTAGAACCCAGGGTGGTCTCCATATGCAAATTTCATAGTTTTATATTATAAGCAACAAAAGGTTAAATACATTGTACCAGGTGGTAAGTGAAAAGTGAGCATGTTGAGTACAAGTAAAGTCAGGAAGAAAATTACCACCTTTCAACAAATCATTTAGGAAAGAGAATTCAAGCAAAGCACAGCAGCAAATGAGAGCAGTAAATAAGACTGTCTCCCATCAGAAATCACAGTTGCTATAGAGGGGCTGAACTAGGGGGAAAAGGAGGTACAAGTACTAGGCCAATAAACATGGCAGGCCTTCGGGATTCAAGGGCTATTGATTGAAAAGCCCAGCTCCACTCAATAAAGATCTCAGTCCAGTAACCCTTTTGACAATTCTCTTTGAGGCACTAGTGACCAATGGATTGTTGCAGAAATACATAGGTAAATGCTTAACAGGCTGTAACCTTCAAAGACAAAGATAAATATGACCACAGATACATATACACAAACATAAACTATAATAAGTAAAGTTAAATTAATAACAGAAAAATGGGGAGGGGGTAAATGCTGGTGATCTTCTTGAATTTGAAATGTGCACACCTATTTAAAATAATGAGTAAGCTCACCATGTCCTTACCAAGGCTTGTTTTCCTAGTTTCTTTCTCCAGTTATCACAGCTTACATAAAATCTCCACCAAAGGAATTAAGGAAGCCATTCCTGCCAGGCTGCCAACATTAAAAAAGCAGAATTTTCCACTACAGGTTGCTGGAAGGTTGGTTTATCCTTGCTCCTTTATGCCTACTGCACGTGGGCTCTGTAATGAGCATATGGTAAAAGAACGTTTCATCAGGGCTGGGATGTCATACTGACTTGGTCCAACACATTAGGTTTTATCTCTGATCTTTGCACATTGTTAACAAACACCATGAAATCCAGGAACCCTGCCTTTAAACAGCTGTGAGAATTCACCGACTTTTAATATCTCGTCCTGAAAGAGGAAAATAGTTAATGGGATCCAATCTGAGCACTTTCTGAAAACTTAATTTTGAAGTTATGGGCCCTAATAAAGATATATTAGCACCTAGTTGATACACTCTAAATTTTACTTTCAACAGTTGAAATCATGCATCTTACTTTCAGCCTGGGACCAGGTGGCTTCTGTTGGTACATTGATGTTTTAAAAGAGTTTTAAAACATACCATAGCTTTTTTTGTTTGATTTGGGATGCTCTTTGTTCAGCATTAATTGGCTAATAAAGCTTAACCTTTTGAATTCACCTTTTAAAAAGAGCCCTATTTTCTGCAAGAAATGATGAGCCACTGCTAAATGCTTACAGCACAGTGTTCCATAGACACAAGGCATTCTAACTTTTGTTCTCTCCAAAAACAATCATACAAAAAACAAACAATGAAAAAAAAGTCATCTCACACACACACACACACACACACACACACACACATCCCAAAAACCTGAATTGCCTGCAAAGTACATCCTAATGATCATAGTCCCAAATGTTGGAAGGCAGAGGCATATTTTAGGGTCCATGAAACCAGTGATGCTGATATTAGCAGTTCCTGCTTCTGAAGCATCACACAGTTCTTTCATACAACATCCTAACAGAGGTTTGGCTTTTTAGAAATCCCTGTACATTTTTAATCAAATTTCAGAGTTTATAAAAGTTTAGTCTAATTTAATGTTCTCATATCAGGGATACAAAAAACCAAGATCTAGCTAGATTAAAGAACTTGCCTAAAATCAAACTAATACTGTTAAGTAACTAATACTTGCTGTGTTTACTGTGTGTCAGGTGCTGTGCTAACTATTTTGCACGGATTACCTCATGTGTACCTCAAAACAACCCTGGGGAAAAGTGTAATTATCATTTAGCATGAATTTTCCATCACTGCGAAACAAATCATCACAAGCTTAGCACAAAGTTTACGCGGGTCAGGGATCTGGTACATTTTGGCTGAATTCTCTGCTCAAGGTTCCACAAGGCCGAAAGCAAAGTGTCAGCTGGCTGCGTTCTCATCCAGAGGCTCCAACAGTGGGAAAATATCTGCTTCCAAGCTTGTGTTATTAAGGTCCTGTTTTCTTGCTAGCGGTTTCCACCTTGGGTAGAAACTGGGAATTTTTGAAAGTCTGGATTTTGTTTTCATTCTTTAGAAATTCAAGGAATTATAGCTCCCATAAACTCTAAGTTAAAGCATTTATCTTTGAATTTGTACATGTGGGTCTGTTTATTAAATATTCACTCTTTATGTGTAAGTTATTTCTATTTCCTATTTGTGCTATTGTTCAGATGCATATACTTTTATACTGTAATAGAAAGTCATCTGCCTCATCATTTAGTAAGCACCCAATTTCATATTTTTCTGAAGAACTAGATAGGCTAGACCCCCAAGAGCTTATGGATGTATAGAACATACATTTAATAAACAGAAGAATAAAGTTGTAAAATCATTACGTGAATTAATATAATGCATACTTTTAACTATGTAAGGACAAGGATAAAAGCATTTTAAGGATGAAAGGCAAAGAAAGTACCCAAAAGGGTTAGGATATATTCTATTTTCCTTATTCTGGAACACACTTGCCTACTCCTTACCCCCTGACTCCAACCCCTGCAATCAAACTCTATTCATCTTTCAGATTCCAGCTTAGGTATTACCCCTTCCATGGAGACATCCCTTAACCTAACTCTAGGTTAAATGCCCCTTCTAAGTAACTGTACTTGTCCTATCATAACACATATTACACTGTGTCATAATTACCTATTGCCAAATATATTTTTCAAATTTTCCAAATATATAGGCTACAAAAAGTCCTTCTTGGAGCAGGGGGTAGCAGGTGGTCTATCTCTATCTTATTCTCCATTATATCCTCAGCACTCAGTACCATGTCTGGCATCTAGTAGACACAAATTAAATGTGTGTTAAATAATTGAATTAAGTTGAGTCTGGTACCGAAGAGGATCTCATAACCTGACAGAGCTAAAAGAAATAGTTCTCTGATCAATCCAGAAACCCCCTAAGTGTAAAGATGGAGTTCCAGAAATAGGCATTGGCAGTGTTCTATTTAATTAACACATTCAGTTCAAATCCTTTTGACCAACATTCACTGAGCACCCTCCACCTAATGGCAAGGCAATCGCCCTCAGCAGATGTGGTCTGGGACCTGTGGTGCTGCTGGTGAGAACACACCTCCACCTGGCCATCCCAGCTCCTTGTGCCCCCTTGAGATTCTCTCCCCCAGAAGAGAAGAGTCAGCCAGTGGGCTCACATTTTCTCAATGAATGACTATAACAGTAGTCTGATTGCTTACCTATGTCTAAATGATTTTAAAACTAACCCTATCATGCCTCACAACTCGGTCACCATCAGAATTCCCCATCTCCAAGGTCATCTATTGTCACTCATCATTGCCTACTGCTACCCAATTCCACTGCAGCTTTCCACTTCCAAAGTCATATCCTTCATTTTCAATTCTCAAACAACTGAAACTCCTCTGAGATCACAACTTCAATCATACCACTCACAACTGTCTCCTAGCCTCTCACCTCACTTGTGCTATTATTCCCTTTCCAGTAATCCTTAAAACATATAGAGATCTCTAATCCATTACTGCATTGTTCCTGTGCATCACGTCTCTTACCTTCCCAGCTGTGGTTTGAGATCTAAAATTAAGATTTAATATGGTGTTTCTTTAATATCTGGGGACAATCAGGAGAACCTCAAATGGCCTAACCACAAGTTCCCGTCTCCACTCTATGGCCACAGATAAAGTCCTCTAGCCAAGTAACCCTCCTGATCATAGGAACAAGGCACAGTTCCTGCTTATCCCCAAGAAGCAGCTTTTACTTCTGTGCAAGGCTGCAAAATTATTTTGAAAAGCTAACAACATTCTCCAGCAGGAACTAAGGAGCACCTTACCCTCTTGATACTACTACAAAGCCTGCTTCCGTCAACCACTGGCTGTGTACTCTGTTTTCAAGTACAACCCTTGTGTGACCCTGCACAGCATCAGGTGTCATTCTCCTTCTCCTGGCTATGAGTATATGTGACTAATAAACTGCTGTCAATCTCATCTGTTCACTGTTCAGTGTTGAGTGTCATGTGTCCAGCCATCCTCATCACCCCAGGGCAGGAATCCCTCCCTCACCAATGAGGTGAAGAAGAGACGATCAAAACACCAGTCTTCATAACCTATCCTAGATTCCATGATTCATCATTGCAGTCATCACTTAACAAACACTTTACCACCTTGCCCCTCGTTTCCGTCATCCTACCCTTGCAGAAAGCACAATTTGTTAAACTTAGCTATCTATTCCACAATTACAACAAGAAATCTTTACTGGAGAAAGTCATGACTATGAATTGTTTTAATTTATTGTAATGAAGTATAGTTGATTTACAGTGTTGTGTTCATTTCTACTGTACAGCAAAGTGATTCAGTTATACATATATATATATACACTCTTTTTCATATTCTTTTTCATTATGGTTTATCACAGGATATTGACTATAGTTCCCTGTGCTATAAAGTAGGACCTTGTTGCTTATCTATTCTATATATAATAGTTTGCATTTGCTAATCCCAAACTCACGATCTATCCCTTCCCCTCCCTCTTCCCGCTTGGCAACCACAAGTCTGTTCCCTAGGTCTGTGATGACTACGAATTGTAAATGAGTACTCGACACTACCTGCAATCCCTTCATATTCACTTAGTAATTTCTCACTCTCTGAGATTAATATTTCACACTCATATCCTACAATCCCCAGCCTTCCCACCCCATTGCCCCATCTCACTACACTCCAGTCATAGTAAACTTGTTTCTGTTCCTTGAACTCACTGAAAGTGTTTCACCTCTGTGTCTTTCTACTTGCTGTTCTTTACGCAGAATGCTCTTGCCCAAAATATTTCCATGACTACTGGCCATAATAGTTTGTCTCAAATGTTATCTCCTCCAGAAGAAGACCTACCCTAACCACACAAGCCACAAGAGTCCCCTACATACCAGCTCACTCTACCACATTATCTTGTTCTATTGTTTTTAGAGCACTACCTGAAAGTATCTTTATTTATTTAATTTTTTTATAGTGTGTCTCTATCCCACCAAAATAAAAGCTTCTTAAGAGTCAGACAGTTTTCAACATTCCATCGCAAGAGGCTAAAACAATTCCAAGTACATAATAGGTGCTCAATAAATATTTGTTCAGTTAATGACTAGGAATTAATTTCCACATTGAAAAAAAAAAGAGACAGTAGGAATTCTAAGTATTTCCCATCACATCATGGCAACACCAGCTCGTCATTTTTAATTTTTAATGTAGACATTCGCTCACAATTTTTTATCATTTACACACTAATAGAACTTCATTTAACCAAACTATCAGTCTAAACCACTAATCATTATGTCTCTTTTATAGACACAAATCTTCCAGAGCCATTATGTACATTATCAATGACAAAAACCTAATCAAGAATTTGAATCTAGACCTTAATCAATATCAATAAATCCATGTATGTCTTATACCTTCAATCATGTTTATTATACTGATTTGGCTTAGTGATAACTGACATATGTGCAGTAAGATGAAGTAATTACAGTTTTGTAATATAAATTAGTTTCCTTTAAGTTTTTGGTCTCAAATATTACCTGGAACCAGTATTCTCAGATTCTTAGATTCCTTATATTACTATGATGTAACATATATATATACTCCATTATATTTCACTCAAATTCATAACATGTGATTAAATGTAAAGAAGACTTTGTGGCAGGAAGCAATATTTCAAACCCGTTTAATTCCATGACTATTTCATGGTACCAGGCACTGGGCCAGGTGTTACAGGAGATTCAAAGAAGAGTAAGGTGCAGCACCTGCTCTCAACACACAGCCCTCAGAAGACCCCGTGTGAGAGATAAAGGACAACATTGAATGAAGTATTTCATTGGGGTTATTGGATCGACTAAAAACATCAACAGTTTGATTTAAGAGCTATGAATCTGATGACAGAAACTTGTAACAGCCAAAGGTTAAGTGTGGCTTGACACCCATAATTTACCAACTGAAATTATCTTGTCTTTTTATATTTTCTTTTAAAGAACTTCAAGGGAGTAATAGTTGGCTTGGGTTTAAACTCTGGCTAACTCTGAAAATTGTTCTACAGTATTTATAAATTGTTCTAATGTTATTTTTCCACCTTATGTTCTCCTAGACAGATGACAATATAAATATAATCAAGTAAAATCGATTTATTCAATAAGATTTGGTCCATATTTTAATGAATCCAATAATTCAAGTTACCTCTCGAAGCAAGTTACCAGCAGAGCATCGTGGACAGGTTTGTGTCATGTCAAATTCCTCCAAAACCTCAGCAGCTATTAGTAGCTAAAAGCATTGTGTAAACATTCTTTAAATATTTTGTTAATATTGTTTGGGAATAATGTGTGAACAGAGAACAGTTTTTTAGAGAGCTAGTTCAGGGAACCCACAACAAGGAGAAATCCAAGGTTTTGATTTTGTGGTAGAATATCCTGCATAAATTTAGATAGTTGGGTCAGGAATGATTTACCCTATACATCTGCTAGGTCATTGGTCCATGGATTTTGCAAGTCACTGAACATATGGTCCTGCTTATGAAAAGTGTGGAGAATAGTGGGACCCACTGGCCCACCAACAATGCAGATTTTAATCTTAAGATACTTCAAAGAATTAAGATAGAGGGTATGTGTTACTTAGCACAACCTAGGTGTTTATTTAAACCTAGATGTATTTCTCATTACTTTTCCTTAATGGGAGTAGAAAAACAAAAGGAACTAAGGAGCAGTGGGACAGATCTTTTTCAAAGAGAGAGGAGTTTGCCTATGTTGCCCACATATATAAATCTCTACAGCTGTGGTCTTGGAGGAAGAATCCAAAAAAGGCAACAAATAAATTTCAACTCTGATTTTAAAACATTGATAGGGGCTACACCAAACAATGTGCTGAGAAACACATGTGCCATATATTTGCCATTGCAGAACCAGGCATTGGGCATTTCTAAACCCATACAGTCCCTGAAACAAGTCAACATTTAATCATGGAAAGCACCGTGGCCCCACCAGGCAGGAGGAAACTTCTGGGCCCCAAAGTCTCACTCTTAGTCTTTCCTCCTCTTCTTTCTGCCTATATATTCCCTGTTTATCTTCTAAGGTCCAGACTCTAACTTCCTCAAAAGCCTTCCTCACAATTCCAGCCCTCACACATTATTCTCTCTTCAGGACCTTTATTACATATGCAATGCATGTCACGCAAGTTTGCACATTATTAGATATTGTATAGTTTTCTAGCAAAAGCTAACTTAATAAAATGAAAAGGGTTTGTATTTCTTTCCTTGCACGTTACAAAGCCCAGTACCCTGTTAGTCACATAATATGTGCCTTGTAAATGCTTGATCTTGTATTGAAATGAAGGTTGTGAATGCCTAGCTGTTGTCAAGCTGCTCTGAGAATTATCAAGATCCAGTTTATCTTAAATGGTCATTCATAAAGGAACCTATGGACAAGTTGCAATGAAAATAACATGGCCTCTCTTCTCAAAGGAGTTGATTTGGCGAAAGAATGATAAAGTAAAGCAATCTCACTTTTAAGTTAGGACCATATTTTCCAAACGACATCAAAGACTTGGGTTGCAGGCTCTTGCTTTTTCTCCTGATACCTCTGGTCTTACAGAGACCGCCCCCCCCATAGCCTGCTGATCACATTTTTTGTGGCAAGGTTCAGTCCTGAATATCCCCAGCTGTTACTGATGGATATAAACAAGACTTGCCCTAAGGCTCGTGGAATCCAGGTGTTAGGGCTAAGGTTTATCTCCTCAAGTAGGAAGAGGCAAGACTCTCTCAGGACTGGAATTCTATGCACAGCTTGGGGAATACGGTCTATCCCATAGGGCTGCTTTTAGAGGCTTAACCATGGTAATGGAGTTGGGCCTGTTATACCATTGGGTAGGCACTCAATAAATGGAGAAAGTGTTGCTGTTGTTCTCATCTTGATTTATTTGCCACCCTTAGCATTGACATCTTAGTAATCCAATTTGTTCAGTTAGTTCTTATCACTTTTTATTACAGAGTTTTTTCTTCTCAGTGTCATTCCCCAACCCTTCTCAGGTGATTTGGTGTCCATTGTATCAGTCATCCAAGGCTGAGATCATGGAACACAATTACCATGACTGACCTTTTCCCAATAAACCAGCTCGCTTCTAACAGAGGCCACTCTTAGGTAATGTGAAATTTTCACATCCTTATTTTTCCTTCTTTCTGGCAAGCTGCTTTTGTGTCTCTTTGTACCTTTTAAAAACCACATCACTTTGAAAAAATAAATAAAAATCAAAGCTGTTTGTTGCAATTCTGTGTAAGATCAGACAGAATGAAGGAGATATTAAAATTAATGGATGAAATGAAGACATGAGGCTTGGAAAGTGTCTGTTGATACCAATTGTCTATACAATCATCCCTCAGATCCATGGGGTATTGGTTCCAGGACCCCAATGAATACCAAAAATCTGTGGATGTATAGCTCCCTAATATAAAATGGCATAGGATTTGCATATAACCTACACACATCCTCCCATACACTGTAAATCATCTTTAGATTTCTTACATCGCCTAATACAATGTAAGTGCTATGTAAATACTTTTAAATACAACGTAAATTATATGTAAATCATTGTAAATACAATGTATATGCTATATAATAGTTGCCTGGGCCCAGCAAATTCAAGTTTTGCTTTTTGGAAATTTCTAAAAAAACTTTTTCCCAGGTATTTTCAATCCATGGTTGGTTAACTCTGAGGATGTCGAACCCAAGGATACGGAGGGCTGACTATATTCTTTCATGCTCTCCTCCCCATTCATTTTCCTTTTCCCTTCACCAAGAACCACTGAGAAATGAAATATGCAAATTCAGTGTTTTTCATTTGAAAAAGAAGAGTTGTACTAAGGAGTTACATTATGACAAGCAGGGAAAATGTCCTGAAGGCATTATTTTCTCATTCTAGAATATCATCATTTCTTATCCAGATATTACGTCAAGAAAGACATTTTTTTCCTTGTGTCTGACTTCTGTCTCAATCCATGTGTCACTTAAGGATGAAGGGACATTTACTCAAGGCCCAGTTTATGTCCAATTTTAATAGTAACTTCTCTGATACAAAATAAAGAACAGAACTTCAACCTAAAAAAAATAAAAATAAAAATGTTCTATCTTGGAATTAAGTCAAATTGAATTTTAATTCTCACAGTTTGTTCCACTTTCTAAGATTTGTGTAGTCTGTATAATCCTCACAAAATTTCCCAGATTGTCCTATTTTATCTCTTCTCAGTCCTTTTATTTACCTAATAATCTAAGGAACACGATATTCTGAACTGCCTTTAAATATAAGATATTCTCCTGAAAATGTCTCTTATTGTATTGAATTTGGCCTTCTCCAGAGAATCAAACAAATAAACAAACACTGTTGGTAAGCTGGACTTTACTAAACTTCATTTATGTTTGCTTCATGATTTCTCCTTAGGCTTTCTCCCCATTAAATTGCCTTCAGCAAGAATTTGTGAGCTCCTACTCTGCCTCAGCACATGTAAACATAATTTCTAACCATCAGAGCAGATAGTCTGGTTGGAGTTTATTTAGTTTCTTTCATGTGCAGAGCACTATATTAAGGTGTGTTCACATAGTAACAGTTGCATAACAGTCCATAACAGAATCCAAGGGCTTAAGAGAAATGACTTTGGATTCAGTCCTGCTTATGTTCAATGACAGTCATCAGCCACTTGGTCTGCCAGGCCCACTATCCTCTTCTAATTTTCTAATTTAACTGATTCCATCCATGTCCCATGAAAGGCATAACCATACTTCACGGTGTGACCCTACTTGCCCCCAACAAGAGCTGCTTAGGTCCATTGTGAATACTTGACCCTTCTCTCTCAATCTCTTTCTCTCTCTCTCTCTCTCTCTTTCTCTCTCTCTCTCTCTCTCTCTCTCTCTCTCTCTCTGACACACACACACACGCACACACACATACACACACCACATTTTTGAACTAAGAGATAAAGAGACCATAGCCAAGTTGTAGTGGGCACTGGACCTGTGAGGTCACTTATAGACAAGGCAAAGCCAAGCATGAGGAGGAGGTGACAAGAGAACGAACACTGCGGTAGATTGCACAAATGGCCAAGATCCTTCCCATCCCTCTAGGCAAGCACCTTTGCAATGTGATTTTGCAGCTCTTCACATCAAGGTGAAGTTTATATCTTCATACTTTGAATCTAGACTTGGTCATTCAGCTTGCTTTGGCCACGTGACACAAGCAGAAGCTTAAAAATTGCTTCTGCATTATAGTTTGCCCTCTCTCTTACTGGTCTTTGGAACCCTGAGACCACCATGTGAAGAAGCCCGGGCTAGCCTACTGGAGGATGTGAGACCAGAGAGAGCAGTGATGTGTAGCCAGCGGAAGCAACCCCTTCCCCACCATATAACCAGCCTGCCCTTCAACAGGTATGTGAATGAGACCAGCCCAGGCCATTGAGCCCAGCTGAGACACCAGCTGTTTACAGAATCAGCAGAGCCAGTTCAAACCTAAAAATACTCCCAGCTGGCCCACAAAATCAGGAGAAATAATAAGGGTTTGTTGTTTTAAGCCATTTAGTTTGGAGGTTTTATTTGTTTGTTTTGCTAAGATTATGTGAAATGGACACTTTGATCACCTCAGTATTTTTTCCATCCAGGAATGACACTACTGCTGTGTGGTGGGCCTATCAATCACATGACTCCTACTTTCCCACCTCAGAGGTGCACATGTGACATAGGCTGGGCTAACAAAGAACCCCAAGCCCCTGGAAACAGCAGTGGCCTGGGACCCTCGTAAGGACAATGAGAATCCTTTTTCTGACATTGGTCTGGACACTAACTAAAAAAGGCTCTCTCTTTTTCTGTGTTTCTTTCCTTCTGAGCACCTGAAGTCATATTTGTTACCAACTGATAAGAGCCTGCTAAGAATGAAAACAACATAGAGAAAGCAAAACCAAGAGATGGGGGAAAAAAGAGATTAATTTTTCATAATATCATGTGAACCCCTAGATCTAACGACACCGTAAGTTCTCGGACTTCACAATTCCTCTTGTTTAAGCTGTTTTAAATTGGGTTTCCAACTCTCACAACTGAGAGTCCTAATGCACTACGTCTTCTCAATCTGTTTAAAGTGCACAACATATGTGATCTCTACTCCCTCCATCTGACGGAGGGGAAAGATGTGGCTTCTTGTGTTTCTCTCTCAAATGACCAAGGCATCAAAGAAAACATCATGATGGCACTCAGATAACCATGGAAAGAGGCACTTTATGGGTCATCTTTATGGGTCTGAAAGATGATAACAATACATGTTATCTCTGAAGAACAGCAATAAGAAAAGAAATATATTGTGATGACTCTAAAAGCAGTTATTACATTCTCTGACTCTGCTGAGGTCTGTCATACTTTCAAAGACTTACAATTTCCAATGTGCTCTCCTTTATACTTCATAAACAATAATCTTTATGAGGTAGAAATTGATTTTCTTCTCTTTCTTACCTCAAAATAGGCATTTGCTGTGAAAGATGGTGAGTGAACATTTGTTGCTGTGGCTGTTTCACATTCATTTCATTTCCTTTCGTTACTGAATATTCTTTCCCTCTGAGGAGTTACCTCTAGACTCAGTCTGAGGAGCCAGCTAAGGACTCAAGCTAAGCCAGTCATATACTCCTCCTGGGAATTTGAATGCTGAACAAGAAGATAAAAAAATGTTTGTTTCTTTATTGTGGCAGCCTCATCTTGACAAAACATTCAGGTAGTTTCTACCACTTCACCCCAGAAATGTTCCTCTGGTTCTTTGAGCCACCTAATATCATCCTAATAAATTCATCTTATTATGAAAGGTCACCAGTTAGCTTCTACTGCTTGCACTAAAGAATGTTGTAGCAGAGCATGCAAACTCTCCATCTGTGTTCTTCTTCCAGCGTACAAAGTTGCTTCTGGGAGATGCTGTCAGCTGGGACTCCATTTCCCAGTGCCCTGCCACTCTTGTGTGTTCGCATAACTAGCTCTCATTTATAGAATATGAATGGCAGTGATCTGTGTCATCTTTAGACCCAAGTGGTTAAGAAGTAGGTGTGCCTTCTCCACCCTCTCTTTTTCCCCGTGTGGGTAAAGTAGGTGTTGATACTGAGGGCCACCTTGGGTACCACATGTTGAAATGGCAGTGTCTCCATCAGCTTGGATCCCTGAATAACTGTGTGGACTAGAGTGTCACCTCCTCCTCTCTTTCCTATGACCCTTACCTCCGAGAAGGTACCTCCTTACCTTCTTGGGCTTTCTGAGAAACTTCCATTGTGTTAAGCCACGAAAATTTCAAATTTTATCTGTTGTAGCAGCTGGCGGTACCTTAACTAATACAAGCCCCAGCCAGTACCAATGAAAATGTGAAAGTATTTTTATTAGCATTTTAAAGACTCTGAAACAACTGGGGAAAGCCTGTTTGGCAGGGACAGGAGTCATCTGACACTTCTCACAATGATCCAGCTGTCAGGAAGCCAGACACTGACCCTCTCCCTCTCTCTGCCCCACTCTGTTCTCTCCTTACCAACAGAAAATGACATTTTCTCTCCTTGGTGACAAGCTGTTCAAGGTGAAATAAGTTCTGAGGTCAGTGCTGCCTTATTAATGATATCATGGAGAAACCTTAACTCTTCTGACTTCTGATTACTTTTAGAGCCTTCAAAGGGACTTTGAGCCCGAAAGATGTAGGTTAAGCAGACCCAAACAAAGAAGCAAAAAATATATATCCTCTAAGAGAAAGAGCCTGGGGAGCTCTGACTTCTATTAGTGTGTATGCTTGCACAAGACTAAGAACTTTGGGATATATAAAGTATATCCCAAATATATAAATTTTGAACTTCAAAAGTTCGAAATTTTCCACACCTGACTACGTTAACTATGTTAACTGAAATGTTTGTCCTCATTTGGGGGGGGGAGCTTATTTTTCTTTCAGTAAAATAAATTACCTTATAGTAATTTGTAGCCTTGAGTTGTGTACGTGTGTGTGTGCATTTACAGAATCCAAATGAGTAAGAAATGTTTATCTAAAGACCTTTTGAGTGTTGTCAGAGCACCTGGTCCATAACCCTCCCCCAGCCTGATCCTCGGACCCTGGGCCTCACGGCTTGGCATTCTTTGGAGGTTGTCTGTTTTGAGGGTGTTTGGGTTTTTTTTTTTTGAGGCCCAGAAAATGTCTCTATTTATATGATTATATGTGATAGGTATTGTTATACCAAGGCTTGCTCACAGAACATATAGAACACATTCTTTTTCTTAGTTATAGAAAAATAAAACAAAAATACAAAAGCATTTTAAACCTGATCACAGTTGAGAGCACTTCAGACACAGCTCCTAAAGAACACATTCCTAAAGCAGTCTGAACTAATTTAAGGTCACTCTTCTCATGTTTAGAAGCATAGAAATCAACCATATAAAAAGAAAAAGCAACCAGCAACTGTTAGCTTCGTTCACTAAAGAAATTGTCATTTCTTAACCTTTATGATTCATGTTCTTCTGAAAAATGTATGAGCAGTGCATACAAAGTCAATATTGAGGGTAATGTGTGATACTGGGATAAATTAGTTCTTTTTTTCAATAATTTTTTTTATTGAAGTATAGTTAATTTACAATGTTGTGTTAGTTTCAGGTGTACAGCAAAGTGATTCAGTTATATATATATATATATTAATATACATATTATTTTCAGGTTCTTTTCCATTATAGGTTATTACAAGACACTGAATATAGTTCCCAGTGCTATACAGTAGGTCTTTGTTGTTAATCTATTTTATATATAGTAGTGTGTATATGTTAATTCCAACCTCCTAATTTATCCCTCCCCCTCAACCTTTCCCCTTGTAACCATAAGTTTGTTTTCTAAGTCTGTGAGTCTGTTTCTCTTTTGTAAATAAGTTCAGTTATGATTTTTTTAGATTCCACATATAAGTGATATTATATGATATTTGTCTTTGTCTTATTTACTTCACTTAGTATGATAATCTCTAGGTCCATCCATATTGCAGCAAATGGCATTATTTCCTGCTTTTTTATGGCTGAATAATATTCCATTGCATACATGTACTACATCTTCTCTATCCATTCATCTGTTGACAGACATTTAGTTTGCTTCCATGTCTTGGCTATTGTAAATACTGCTGCTATGAACGTAGCATGCTTGTATCTTTTCGAATTAGAGTTTTCTCTGGATATATGCCCAGGAGTGGAACTGTGGGATCATATGGTACCTCTGTTTTTAGCTTTGTAAGGAACCTCCATACTGTTCTCCATTGTGGCTGTACCAATTTACATTCCCACCAACAGTGTGGTGGGGGGGGGGTTCCCTTTTCTTCACACACTCTCCAGCATTTATTACTTGTAGACTTTTTAATGATGGCCATTCTGACTCGTGTGAGGTGATACCTCATTGTAGTTTTGATGTGCATTTCTCTAATAATTAGCGATGTTGATCATCTTTTTTATGTACCTGTTGGCCATATGTATGTCTTCTTTGAAGAAATGTCTATTTAGGTCTTCTGCCCATTTTCGGATTGGGTTGTTTGTTTTTTGATATTAAGCTATATGAGCTGTTTTTATATTTTGGAAATTAATCTCTTGTCAGTAGCATCATTTGCAAATATTTTCTCCCGGTCCATAGGTTGTGTCTTTGTTTTGTTTATGATTTCCTTTGCTGCACAAAGGCTTTTAAGTTTCATTAGGTCCCATTTGTTTATTTTTGTTTTTATTTCCATGACTCTAGGAGACGGAGGTTGTCTGTTTGAGGGAAGGCAGTGGGGTCTGTGTTAGCACAATCCCATTCGCCATGTGTAAATCCAAAACCTCCCTGTGACCACATTCCCTAGCTGAAAAATGGAGCTGAGATACTTTCCCAGCCTCCCCCAACAGAGATGAAAAAGGAATATACTGAAATGCAGAAGCAAAAGCTCATACTGCCCCAGAAGTCAGGGCTGTGCAGGGCTCAGAGTCAGGGTGTTCCAATTCCCCTCACTTTGTGTGGCCCTGTAGTCATTGCCCTAAAGCTCCTGTCTTCTTACCAACTTTTCGCTGAGGAGGGAGTCAAAAAGTGAGTCTACATCTCTCAGTTTCCTAAACTATAAAACAAGGAAAATAATACACCCTGGCTGTTTTGTTGTGCTCACTGTATCCAAGGTATTTAGTGCCAAGAAATCTATATAGTGGACCCTCGGTATCGGAGCAATTGCAAATATTATGCTTTGCCTGAGACCAAGCAACTTATTCATGAAGTCTTAATACAGAGAATGTCCATATTTCTGACAAGGTTTTTCACTGTCTTGAGCACTCCAGTTTCATCTATCAACCCTCATACCTCAAGGTTTTGTGAGGTTCTCTTAGAACTCAGTTGAGGGGATTACAAACACAGCCCCATTATCTTCCCTCTAGAGAGTACGCTGAAATGTATGAAAAGTACTCTCTTGTAAGTCCAAATTAACGAATTCAATCACCCTTGGATTGCTAATGACCACTTCATGATCGCAATTGTTCTCTCGAGTGTGGTTTACTTTAAAAAGGTTTTTTTTGCAAATACCTTTCTCTTTAGAGTTTAGTAGTCTACAGTAGTTTTGTTGTTGTTGGGGTTTTTTTGTACTGATTTTTCCTGCGTTTTCCGTAATTGGACCTGAACTATTTACAGCAAGTTTTATATTCCAATACCAGGGATTTGCAAGTTTCTGGTTTGTCATATATATATACTTTCATTTCTATCAGTATGGAAAATGGTATTTGCAAGATTCTTTCTTGTGAGGTTGGTATTTAGAGATTTAGAGTTAAGACATTTTGGGAAAAGATTGTTAACAACATAAAAAAGTGAAGTGACTTACATTAACTATGTGTGATTATGTGTTTGATTTTGTATAGATCTTAAGATACCCGGTTCTTAAAAGAGCTTAAGAAATATTATCTGATGATAACTTTGATGATTTTGAGGCAAATTATACATTCTAAGAACAAGATATAAATTCTTGTCCTCTGGATGCCATAATGTCTCCTTTTAAGCTACCTTGTCAAGACCCATTTATAACCTTCTTAGTGGGTTCATAACTCTTTGTTCTTACTTAGAGATTTCCTACCCATTAGAGACCATAAATTAAAGCACACCAAGATAACCATTTGAGGAACACAGTTGCATTATGAAAGCTTCTTGGATAATACCCAATATCCTTGTTTCCAGTTTTTATAAAGAGTTCTTTTCTTTCTCCAAAACCTCAAAGCCCCAGTTCACCTAATTGGTCAAGGCCCGGTACATTTTCCATTTCTAACACAAATCTCCTTTGAAGTGATAAGATTAAAAGTCACATATACATTTTCCCCTTCAATCTAAAGAGTTACAGTTCTGTATGAAGTTTAATATTATATAAGGTTTTAACACAAATCATTGCCAAGCTGTAAAATCAATACCTTGAAAGGGCCAAGGTTTAACCTTAAAGAATTTACTTTGAGTTTAAGTTACAAAGCTCAGAAGGAAACAAACTACTTTGAAAGACTGCTACAATGTATATACCCTGTTTAGTCTCATCTTTGTGTCTTATCTCTATCAGTAGTGTGTGGAAAAGTGCTTACAGGAAGGAAGGAAGGAAGGAGGGAAGGAAGGAAGGAAGGAGGGAGGGAGGGAGGGAGGGAGGGAAGGAAGGAAAGGGAAGGGGGGAGAAGAGAAAGAAGGAAGAGAAGGAAGGGGAAAAGGGAAGGATGGGCAAGAAGGAAGAGTGAAAGGTAGGGAGAAGAAGATTATTGTCTAAGTTGTCAGAAAGTTGACTTGTTTCACCTTTCCTTAGGCGAGGAGGAAAGCTCCTTGACCCTTCCCTTCATTTTCTAATGCTTCTCAGCACCTTGGAGCCCATGGAGTAGTATTTCTACAGGAGAAATGTCCCAGCAGTGAAGCAGTCACTTCTGAATCCCTACATTTTGGAGAAGAAAAGAATTAACTCTTTTGTTCTATACAGAAAAAAATACACGTTTTGGGCATCCACAAGTCTAGTCTTCCCTCCACGTATATGGAATATTGATTCTCCCAACCCAGAACGGAGATTTTGGCTGCTCTGATTCAACAATATAAAATGTATGAAACTTGCTATATTATACACTGGAGTTGAATGGTCAATGTTCTACGTATTGTCAGCCCTCCGTATCTGTGAGTTTTGATCCAAGGTTGGTTGAATCCACAGACGCAGGACCCACGGACACGCAGGACCTACTGTACTTCACCGTTCTATGTAAGGCTTGAGCATTCGCGGTTTGGGGTATTCCCTGGGGCTCTGGAACAAATCCCCCGTGTATACATAGGGAGGACTGTACACAATCTAGCTTTAAGTTACACTCACACAGTAGAATTTAGTTAAAGTCTTCATTTGTCTGGGCTGCGATAGTGTAATAAGCTCAATTTCCATAAACTATGTAAGAAAATTCTATTACATGTAGATATCATGGTCTTTCTATTACATGTAGATATCATGTATATGGTTAGGTTGAATTTTACACCTTTGAACTTATAACACAGCCCTAGTAGTTCGGACTGGAGCACCTTTGTTCCAACGCATAAACATAGTGAGGACATGTACATTTCTTCACATCAAAGACTATTTGCTACTCCACTGAGTTCTTCACATCTCCTGACAAAGGGGAAATGGGAGCCCTGCAAATGGGCGAATATTGGTTATCAGGGTGTGTAGGAAAGGATTTGCTGAGAGGTCACTGACTTCCGTTCCTATTTGCCAGACTGACTAAAACAATGAATTCCTCTACTTCAAATGCATTCCTCCAGTTGCCTGGACTTTGAAAAGTCACTGGATATTAATATGTTTGGCTCTATTTTTCTGGCAAAATAGACTCTCTGAGCTCAACTCCGGAAGAAACCTTTTTTCTTGCATTCTGGCAGTCTGTAAATAGGTTAAATTAACTCATACATTTTTTAAAAGTCAGTGTTCAACTGATGTACTGAGATTCTGATTTTCAGAGCCACTGTGGAACATATACTGACTTCTGAATTCAAAAATAGGTAATTTTGTTTTACATTTTAAGAAAATTCTTTTAAAATACAGTTCAAGCATAACTTCAGCTATGCTGCTTTAGCTTTCAGCCATATTACCTTAATGAGACATAAAATTTAAGAGCCTCATCGAAGCAGAGAATTAATTTTTAATGGGAAGAAAAAGAGTACAGTAATCAGAATATACATAGATTCTGTAAACATCAATCATTGCAAATACTACAAGAAGTATTTTTTAATCACTAAAATAATGTAATCATACAACATCTTCAAAATTATTAACTTTTTCTTTTTCCCATCTATAACCCAGCATCATATCTACTCCTTTCCTCCCAGTGTGTATTTTCTATTTGTTCTCTGAGTTATGGATGCCAATCTCTTCCAAAGAGAAGCAACTACATCTTCAACCTGGTTGAGTATTAATAGAGCCTTGTATCCAAGCTTGCAGAGAATGTAGGAAGTGTGAGCCACATCAGGTTAGATCACTATGGGCACCACTGGGGCTGGAATAGAAAATTCATTGATAAAATAAGGTCAGGCACACAATTAATTACTCTCCCATGGGCCTTTCAGTATTAAAACACAGTAGACCTTGGGCCAAAGAGGCCAGATGCTTATTCCCCCTCCTCATTGAGAAAGAAAAAAAAAAAAAAAGAGCACAGTGGGTGAGGGAGGGGGGGCAGGGAAAGAGCAGTCCTAGGAAACAGAGATTCAAGACTCATTCTGCCCATTTTGCCCACATTCTGAAAGTTATCTTTCCATTCTAGGGTGTGTTCTTTTTGCCCTAGATCAGTTGTGCAATTTCACGACCTGGCTTGAAACTTTTTCCCCACCCTCAACACCCAGCCCCATTCACCTAGGTTCTCCTTTGCCTTCCTTAAGTCTCAGTCTTGATGTCTCTTTCGCTAAAAAGCTTTCCTGATTTCCCAAAACTAGACTAGGTATCCCACTGAGTGCTCCCAAGGCCTTTATCCCTCTTCAATTACCTTCAAAACTAGACTAGGTATCCCACTGAGTGCTCCCAAGGCCTTTATCCCCCTTCAATTACCTCAAGTATCCTTGAGGACTGAGACACGGGCTGGTATGGGGAGGGGAGAACAGAGGAAGAGTGCTTGATATACAATCACTAAGTGAAAGAATAAATCACAGTTTCACCTCCCCTTTTTCTTCCACTCTTCTCTCATCATCCATTCCTTGTCTTTCCCAACTACCTTCATGATTGCAAAGATAAGAGAATTGTAGAGAAAAAAATACTAGACTTGGTTTCAGTATCCCCAGAAGTCTTAACTCTAGTATTATACTATTTGTGCTACCTTGGACTCAGTTTCCCTTTCAGCATCTTTCAGATTTCTTGTGCGGGTAAAAACATATTATACTAGAAAACAGCTTGTATACTTTAAAGTGTCATTCAAATATAAAGTACTATTAGAAGTATTATTTTCCCATAACCACCAGTTGACTTATAACATCTGCTTTGGTTAGATGAAAGTTATCACCAAAATCTTTTATAGCTATGACATATATCCTACTGAATGCATTGGTCAAGAACATAGGAATAGATGGAACAGAACATGAGTTGGTGCCACACATATCTGGATATCTGACATTCAATTCAAGAACCAAGGATGTGGCTCACCTTGGGCCAAGGCCAGGTTCCTCGGTCCCATACCCAAAGCGCTCTGGACTCTAAACTCACCTGTTAGTCAGTCTTATCCCTTTATTGCTCTCTGCATAAACACCTTTCCTTCTCTGGTCCATGCATATCCTTCCCGTGTCCCTCCCCATGGACTTCCCTTCCCTTTATCTAATGTTATTAATCCCAAGTACACATTTGAAGCTTCTCCCACTGAGTTACACATGAAGTCCATTCACTGTGGAGAGTATATTCATATATTTATTCTTTCATTCATTTTGTAAGCACTTACTGGCCTCCTACTATGTGCAAAGCCCATTGGACATTGTAGAAGAAACCAAAATGAATGAGACCTGCTCCTTACTCAAAGGAGCTTACATTCAAGGAAGGAAGACACAGACTAAACAAGACTAATAACAAGGAATTATTATTTGATGTTGGGGAAGGCAGGGGGAAAAAAGAGAAAAGTACTCTAAAGAGGTTCAATCAGTGCTCTATAGCAGCATGAGAGGAGTAAATAGTGATAGTTTCTAAGCAGGACAACTAGGGAAGGCTTCACAGAGCAGGTTAATGTGAACTAGGCCTTGAAGAAGAGAAACAAAGAGAGATTGTTATTCTAGGCAACGGGAAAGTATGAGTAAAGGAACAGGACCCACTTGGAGAACTAGAAGTGCTTTAGCATAGGGTGTGTGAGGGGTTGCGGTAGGACTTTAACCTGGAAAAGTTAAATTGAAGTCACACAGAAGTTTCTTGTGGTTGTGAGATACACACAATTGTTTTAAACTAGGTAAACATAGCTCTAAAGTAAACTGAAGGGATAGTAAATGAACATTCATCCATCCAATACGTATAGATGGAACAACTTTAGTTGGGACTGTGCCAGAGGCTGAAAACAGAGCAGGAAGCCTGAGAGAGGCTCTACCCTTAAGGAGATCAGCAGCGTGGTGAAGAGACTGGCTGATAAACAGGCAATTACAATCCAGTGAAGCAGTGGAAATACAGAATGCTAGCCCCGGGGAGGTTGGTGGGGGAGAGTGTATAGTTCAGATATTATATTCCATGAGAGAAGAGCTGGTGTCTCTTGTTCATCCCTCTGTTGCTAGTGATTTAAACAGGACCTGGTTCACAGTAGATAACTGATAAATATGTTGATTGAATAAACTAATTAATTAATTAATATAAAATGGAGTTCCACCTAATCTCAAGTAATGAGAATGAATAGGGATAGCCTGCTGTGGTATTGCAAAAAGGTAGCCTATCTAAAACTTTCAGAAATACAGACAAGGGTGACTTTTTCATCCCAAATTCTTTAACTTTCTATTTACACATGCAAATTTACTCTTTTAGTTTTCTAAACTTACATTGTTGCCAGTGGGTCTAATTTAATGCCTTTTCTTCCCTAAGGCACAGGTCCTTACACTGACTTAATACAAACTCGGTGTTCAATAAAAACGTATTAGGTGAATGGGTAGGTGAAGGACTGAGTAAGTGAGTCATTCATTTACAAGAAGAAGACTAGCTATATTGAATTACCTCTACATAATTTTACCTCACTATATGTATTTTTCTGGTCCATTGAGGTGACTGGGGAAAATGCCAACAAAATTTAAACACCATTTTAAACAAAGATGTACAAATGTTAATTATATAGAATTATTGCTCTGATTAAAAGAGCTAAAATGCAAATTCCACAATTAAAATACAATCCTATGTATCATATGATAGTTCCATAAATGGAGAGTGTTAAATAATTCAAGCACAATTAGGAAAGAATATCCCACTAAAAATTAACTATTAAAATTATGTGAGGGATTTTTTTTCTCTTAAACATAAGCTTCCTTGCTAAAAACATCCACATATTATCAAAGATATTAGTCGTATCCTTATGGTTCAACATTCCAAATGCAAACCTTAGCTGTTATCAATACAAAGCATCTGCTTTCCACATATGCCAGTTTTTTTCAAAATTTCTTCAGATATCATATCTTAATTATGTCTAAACTTGCTAAATGTACACAACTTAGAAAGACCAGCAGTCAATGAATGTGCATGACATTCAATTAGACCTCTAAAAAATCTTAGATCTCAATATTAACTATTAATAATAATATATACAATGTAGTGACATCTTTTACTCTAAGCTAACCACACAGAAGATATTATTTCTAACATTCACAATTTTCAGTGCAGTCACAGTTGTCACCAAAAATAATTCCTCAGACTTTCCAAGCTAACCTTGGCTTATACATACCAATAATCATGGTGTAAACTGGTAAACATCTCCAGTGGGCACTATAGAACTGTTTCAAAAGTCTCCAAATCTGCATTCCTTTTATTTTTTATTAATTTTTATTGGAGTATAGTTGCTTTACAATGTTGTGTTAGTTTCTGCTGTGCAGGAAAGTGAATCAGTTACACGTGTACATATATCCACTCTTTCTCAGATTTCTACTCAGTGAATAGAGTTCCCTGTGCTATACAGTAGGTTCTCATTAGTTATCTATTTTATACATAGTAATGTATGTATGTCAATCCCACTCTCCCAATTCATCGCACTCCTCCCACCCCCCTTGGTAACCATAAGTTTGTTCTCTATATCTGTGTCTCTATTTCTGCTTTGCATATAAGTTCATCTGTACCATTTTTCTAGATTCCACATATATGCGTTAATATATATTTGTCTTTCTCTTTCTGACTTACTTCACTCTGTATGACAATCTCTAGGTCCATCCACGTCTCTGCAAATGTCACTATTTCATTCCTTTTTATGACTGAGTAATATTCCATTGAATATATGTACCACATCTTCTTTATCCATTCCTCTGTCAATGGACATTTAGGTTGGTTCCATGACCTGGCTATTGTAAATAGTGCTGCAATGAATATCGGGATGCATGCATCCTTTCAAATTCTGGCTTTCTCCAGATATATGCCTAGGAGTGGAATTGCTGGGTCATATGGTAGCTCTATTTCTAGTTTTTTAAGGACCCTCCATGCTGTTCTCCATAGTGGCTGTACCAATTTATATTTTTTACCAACAGTGTAGGAGGGTTCCCTTTTCTCCACACCCTCTCTAGCATTTATTGTTTGTAGATTTTTTGATGATGATCATTCTGACCCGTATGAGGTGATACCTCATTGTAGTTTTGATTTGCATTTCTCTAATAATTAGTGATGTTGAGCATCTTTTCATGTGTTTGTTGGCCATCTGTATGTCTTCTTTGGAAAATGTCTCTTTAGGTCTTCCACCCATTTTTTGACTGGGTTGTTTGTTTTTTTTTAACATAGAGCTGCATGAGCTGTTTGTATATTTTGGAAATTAGTTCCTTGTCAGTTGCTTTGTTTGCAAATATTTTCTACCATTCTGAGTGTTGCTTCTGCATTCCCTTTAATCCCGAAATTATAAAAATAAGAACTCAACCTAAGAAAATAATTAGGAGAAGGTTCAAAGTTTTCCTAAAAGGAAAAGTTATCCAACGGTTTTTATTGAAGCAAAATATCAAAAACAATCTTAAATGTCCAACTACAGCCATGGAAAATTATATAATATAAAAACACTTATGGATATTAACATCATAATCATGGTTTATAATGAAATGGAAGAAGTTTGTTATAAAATAATATGTAAAATCATCTAAATGTGTGCTTGTTTGTGTGTGGACACACAGTTATGGAGGACCTGCAAGGACAAACCCCAAGGTATTAACAGTGGCTATTCTAGGTGATAAGACTGTGAGTAACTCTTACTTCCTCCTTTTCACTTATCTGTGCTTTCTATTTTATTTTTTCACAATGAACGTTGCTTTTACAACTTTTTTTAAGAGTTATTTTAATAGCTTTAAACATTCTAGTTTTAGCTTTTAGGAAATTTGCTCACAATCTCTAAAAGAATAGCCTACAATTTAGGTCTGCTGCCAGAGGTGGTGGGATGCTTTAGCCATTTTGTCTTAATAAAGAGGTCCTGAGTCTCCAACTTAACATTTTATATCCTTGCAAGTTAGTTCATAATGTGTACTATTTTAAAAAGCTCAAAATTTCATATCTTGAAGAATTACAGTATGCCCCTCTCATTCTTTTCATTTTCTCTTGGTCCCCTCCCTTTTGCATTTGTAATTGATTTGATGAGAGTTGGTTTAACTGAACTCTGAAGTCTACCAATGCTCCAAAGTCTCACACACACACACACACAAAAATTTGCCCAATACATTGTTTAATAAAATCATTTCTTACTAAAAGTTTTGACTCAATTTATGTCTAACTATTGGTTTCTAAGATGACATTTTGCCACCTAAAACAATAAAAATTCTAAGACTTAAGTTGTATTTTTCTTATTCATCTGTAATTGTTGTCTCCCATTAAAAAGAAATAGACGCTTCTCCAACAAACCTACATTAAGTCCATTTTTTAGAAGAAAAGTTTTCAGGTAACAAAAACTTCCATAGACGTCCATTCCATCATATTTTTTAGTTTAATGGGTCGTGTTTTCCAGAAAATGAAGATTATTGGAAAGACTGGGGAAGGGTCACCATACATCATGAACTTTCAAATAGAGTTCCACTTCCAAATATTTTGATTTTCAGCCTTTTAGTTTGGAAAAATTTATTTTCTGAAGACTACAACTAAGATCCCAAACAGCAGCCAATGAGAGGCATCTTTGATCTGTTTGCAGGAAGGACAATCAACCTCACTATTAAAATCTCAATTTTTTTTAGTCAGACCTTTTGCTTAAGGCTAGAATGAAAATTATAGCCACACACAGTTTTAATCTATAAAAATACTGAAATAACAGAATTGAGAGGAAAATGTCAATAGGAGTGTACAGGAGTTTTGTATCACAGTCGCCTTCTAGCAGTGTCAATGTGGGCTCGGTACTTACCCTTGAAAATTCTCAGCATCCTCGTTGGTAAAAAGGACCCAACAAGGTCATGGCGGAGATCAAATGGGATGATTCATGTGAAACTCTTCATGGAGTAGCTGACACATAGCAAGCTCTCCGTAAACACAGGTCATCATCATTTCTGAGGCATCACCCTCTGTTCTATAGACTGGGTCTTGGGAATATGTACTGGATGTAGGTCATAAGACATCAAAAAGATGGCAACTCCTATGAATTTCATAATGATTTTCAGTGGTAAATGAAGTGCTGTTCTGCCCTTTGTATACCACAGTCTGACCTTGAAAGTGTTTTCCAGACTCCGATGAAAGTCACGGGAGCTCAGGTCTGCAATCAGAAAAGGAATGTGGCTCTTAAAAGCTTACATAGACCACAGATATGGGGTAGCTAACTTATCAAGAGGAAATGGGCTCTGGTTTTCTTTGCAGGACTCAGATCCAGGAGCTGCAACATTGAGTCACCAGCTTGCTATCTGACCCCAGGCCGGCCACTTAACCTCTCCCTGACCCCATTTCCTTACTTAAAATCAACTCTCTGCTCAAGTTCCATTCAAGGAATTATCTCTACCCACAAAAATGGGTAGTTACTAAGGAGTCCCATAGATTTTGAAAATTAATTATTCAGTGTGTTGGGTTTATAAAATAGAACTGTGAAGGTTCAGAGATGAATAAGTTCCAGCAATGCTTTTTGGTATTGTGGTATTATTTTAAGAGCTCTCTTCCTGGAATAAAATCACCAACCCAGACAATAAGCTTTGTCTGACACTGACCCTTGTTGCTGATGAAGCTTTCTTGTGCTGGTATTTCTGGGAGTGACAGAAAGGAAGAGAACAGGAGACCCTTTGTCAGAATGTAGTCAAGAAGGAAATAAATTGTAGTTATTTAAAGAGAATTTGGGACAAGCTAGGCAGTGTCATTTGTTAGAGAACCAAACTAGGAGCTTGGACTATTGGGTTTCACATTCAGCCACCGTCTCCCCACTTGACCTAGGACAACTTACACAGCTATGGGTAGCCAGAGGAGCATTCTCTGAAATAATAAGCTGTCCTGACTACCCACTTGCATAAAATAAATGTACATCCACACCCCTGAATACTCACTCAGACAATGTCACACCCTCCCAGGATCTATGGTGAACAGCTTGAATGCAGAGTTATAGTGTGTTTGTTTTCTGTCCCCATTCACACAATGGCTAGCTCCATCAATGTTGTTGACAAAAAGGGTGATAAGGGGAATTAAGTGTCTAAAGTGTCAGATCTAAAAGTAACTGAAGTTTACCTTATCTGTCAGAGTTTTTAAAATATCAACCATCTTCAATAAAAAACTTTTTGAAATATTCCACACCTTTTCCTGCCTTCTTGCTGTATTGACATCAGCCACATCACCATTAACTGGTTTCCTGGACTATAATAATTTTTCTGTTTCCTCACTTGCTACCAGAAGCATCCCTTCCTCCTTCTAATTTGGTCCTTTTAAGCTACTGAGAAATCAAATTAACAAGGTGTATCAGTTAAAGTTAGGTTCAGCTGTGAGTAGCAGAAACCCAACTGCAGCAGCTTAAATGAAAAGGTGTATTCACTTGTATAAATGTAGTGTAGAGGTAAGCAATCCAGGTAGGAGGACTCCACAATGCTGTTAGAGGCCTCTGTCTTTTCTCTGCCCTTTGTGACTTGTCATACTCTAAAAAGGCTCTGGAGTTCTAACCATTACAGTCCCATTCCAAGCAGCATAAAGAAGGAACAGGGAATAATCAAAGGATAGGACTTTCTTCTTACTGTCCTAAAAGTTCTAACAACATTTCTGTTACAGTTTGTGGACCAAAACAGCCATTTAACTATATGTAACTAAAATAGAGGCATGATTTTCCAGACCAGCATATTACATATATACTCAAAGTCTCTAAAGGCTTCTGTTTATTTTATTATTTCCTTATTCTTAAGATGTAGAGATTGCTGGAAATCTGACCTTCTGATAAGCCACAATTACCCTGAATTCTCAGGAATGGAGCTTTAAAAGTAAAGTGTTATCACTGTGTGTGGTGCTGGGTGAAATCTGGAAGGCAGACAAGATCTCATCCTCTCTGTAAATACTATGGCCATCTTTTACAATCTCTTTAAACCCATGCCTTCTTTTAAAAACATAAAATCATCCACCTTCCTTTATTGTTATTTGAAAAAAATTAAATTAAGTATTAAGACCTGAAATTACTCAGGTCATGATAATTTTAGAATATACTTCAAAATATACAAATACACTACCAGCGGAGGTCCTAAATTCACACCTGCCGCACTACCACCACCTGCTCTGAGAAGCACTATTCAAAGGCAGAGTCAGACAAATGATAGACACAAGATGTTGGTAGATGAATTTACGAGAGGCTTGGGAAGACTGAGAAGATAAATGGGCTCCTGTCTCTAGGCCCAAATCTGGTTATTTGTCCTGCTGATTTAACTGGCCACCAAATTGGAAAGGTAATCTAGAGATCTGGTCCAAATTGGCTATCGAACTTATTGATTCAATCTGACTAAAACAGAGACATTAAGGCTAATTAACCCACATTAAATAGATAATGCATTGAAACCAAAGGCAAGGAGATGGCATATTTAATAAAAAAGAGAGTTGTGGAAAAGCATATTTAGAGCTTCCAACCACATGTGGATGATTCCTTGCATTTGAGGGACCCAGCAACGTTGTTGAATGAATAGGTGGACTTGATACACTGGTAAGCAGAGAACGGGAGATGATGAGAATGAGATGATCAGGTGAAAGGAACTTCAACTATTTTGTGGTTTACAACCTGTAGACAGAAAATCCCAGAGAGAGCATGGTAACTATTGCAAATGTCTTCAACTCCTTATGTGCAATAAGCACTTTGCTATAAATTGAACAAAGAAAAATACAATCACTGTCATAACGGGGTGATAGGGAGTACCAGAATATACCCAAGAGTCCACAAACTACCGCAAGGGAATCTCACAAAAGAAACTTTTCAATCTCCCAGGCAAATGCTCAAAATCTAGTAGGGAGAGAACAGCTTCAGGTTTCTAGCTCTTTGGACCATTTCCCAGGTGCAATGCTTTCCAAAGGTTTCCACAAAAGTAGCCCTTGAAGACAGAGAAGGGAGATTGCCAGAGCCTGGAAGGTTCCCTAGCACATCCCAAAGCAGTGCCCAGCCTCAAGCCTGGAATTTCTTTGAAGTTTTCGTTTAAATATGCATACAAATTGTATTCTATCCAATACATAGCATTTGTTTTCATTTTCTAATTTTCACCGACATTAAAGCGTGATTGCCGTATATCCTCCATGCCTCCTCGCATCCTGGGAGTACAAATGGCCCATTTTAAAAACTGAAAATCCAATCTGCAAATAACCCAGAGGGTTACTGTGCTTAACATTGCTTGAATGTGTTTATGTTCCATTTAGATAATTGTTAATGGGGTTAAAAAACTCTCAGCCCTTGGGGAATTTCTAAATTATTCTGCCATCACAGGTAGCCGGGCATCCCCTTACTTCAGGAGCTGAGGGTACAAATAGGGACTGACTAGGTATTGTAAGCTCTCAGATGATAGTTATCATCCACTTAAGGGTAATGAAGAAAAGGGATTTTATGAAATAGCATCCCTGAATGATCACTGACATAGAACCAGAACTAAGTTTTTCGAACAGAAGTAATGTACAAACTCCTTTCAAAGGAAATTACCCTATAATTTTAAGTGCAGACCCATGCATTTTGACTTATACGGAATCTATCAGAATAATGTTAATAATAAAAGCATAAACCTTGGTATTAACTATTTCTGTTTATGTCCTTATACAACTACAAAATTAAATATTTTATATATTAAGTGAAAAGAAGACCAACAAATTATGATTAACAGCTTTAATTTTATATAACAAATGATGTGTATAAAATAAATCTTTCAATGTGAATATAATTCTGTTTATTACAACTGATATTTTTTGAATGACAGTATTTACACTTGAGTACAAAAATTGCAGAATATCACTGTTACAAATTCCTCATCCAGATAACCAAGAATACTCTTTAAAAAAATTTTAGTTCTCATCAAAGTGAATTTAAAATTTTTCAATTATCATAAAACATACCTAGACTTCTAAGAGTCTAAGACTTCTAAGATGTTCATAGACTACTACTTCCCCACCCCAAGTTTAGATGCTTTGATCCAGTAAGAGAAATAAAGAAATATAAATATGATGAGAGTGTTACCAGGATTTTACCCCAGAATCAGACCCCTGCCCCTCCCTCGAATGGAAATCAACTGCACTTATCTGAGTTTCAGCCTCAACCACAAAAGGAGGAAACTGCAAAGAGGAAAACAAGAACTAATTAGAACCAGCTAGGCCCAAGATGGGGAAGACCTGATTTCCAGTAGACCTTGAGCCACTTTATATACTCATTGTAGTACATTAGCATGCTAAATGACACACCCACCAGCATCATGACAATTGACAACTGCCATGACAACAACGGGAAGAGCCCATACAAGGAGTGAAAAGGAGTGTTGCCTCAGTTCCAGGTCCAAACCACAGCCCTGTTCTCATATAAGTCATGAACATTCCTCTCTCTCTTTACTCAGTTCCCTCCCTTTTAACTCGACCCTCCTATATACATGGTGTTTCAACCCAAATGGGGTCGAGAAGTTGATTTGCAAACTAAATTCCAGCTTCTCCATTCTCTGGCCATTGAATAAAGCTTGTGCTGTTTCAGTCTCAGCATCAGTTTCATTACTGGCTGTGCAAATTCAAGTGGGAAAAGAATCTCCCCAGCTGAGACAAGGGGTCTTGGCCCTGCCTAGGACCTCAGGGCAGGTCCAGGTGATCAATTCAGTAACAAGAATTCTTATCATGATGTATTGTTCTATTTACCTGTCTCCAGCACTAAAGAGAATGTTCCATAAAGAAATTCAGTCTGGTCCATCATTGTATTCCTAGGTTCTAGTGTTGTGTCTGGCACATAGAAGGCCCTAAAAATATATTTGGTGAATGAATGAATGAATTTCATAGAATTCTATGAAAGGGTTTCAATCTAGGTGCTGATCAACAGAATAAGGAAAATCTACCCTAAAAGTCAAGAGAAGATGTGCAATGATTAAAACCTTGGATATCATCAAGAAAGACTTATCTCCCATCTAGAAGGATGACCTGTCACTGGATGATCACAGCAGTAGTTGGGATGTAGGAAAGGTCTGGGAAATGACTGGAGTTAATTGTGTTGCCAGAAGTTTTGGAGGAAATTGTGGTCCTGAAACCTGAGGCTATCAGTGACTTGGATTGGCTTATATTTTATCTTCTTAAAAGGCTCTTTCTGGAAATCAAGGGGATACATAGTTATGTTTGCTAAATAGTTTTCAAATTATATGAATACTAAACTTAAAAGGGAGATGGAACTAGTCATTTAAATCTATCTTTTAAGTATTAACAGTAGCATAATTTTGAAATATGTTGATCACATAGGTTTATTATACTAATTTCATTTTCCTACCAATTGAAGAGAAGCTAGAAAAGGCATTAATTAACCAGGAGAGCCAAATTTCTTTTCTTTTCTTTTTGGCCAAAATTCCTTGAACATAAAAATAATCTTATATTTTACTAGGCGTAAATTATAAAAATAAGTAAGTGAGGGTTTCCCTGGTGGCGCAGTGGTTGAGAGTCCGCCTGCCGATGCAGGGGACGCAGGAGGGAGGATCCCACGTGTCGCGGAGCGACTGGGCCAGTGAGCCATGGCTGCTGGGCCTGCGCATCCAGAGCCTGTGCTCCACAACAGGAGAGGCCACTACAGTGAGAGACCCGCGTACCACAAAAAAAATAATAAAAATAAAATAAAAATATAAGTGAAATGAAAAACTGATATTCTTTTAAAGGAGACAGAAGATAAGTTTTTGTGTATATGAAAAAATTAGAATTCAATGTGTATTTTGCAGTCTTTTCTCCATCTCTGAAGAAGATAAATAGTAATATATTCTCTAAGGTCTAACAACTGACAACCTTACTTGTTTTATCCATCCTAAGGAACAGGTATGACAAGAGAAACAGATCATATGGTCTGGTAAGAATGGAGGAAATTACATAAAAATAACTTCTTTCTCTGTGTAATTTAAGACACAAAGGAGAATTTGTTTTAAATAAAACCTTTCCATAGTGAACATTTATGATTTAAAAATTACTTTCTTTTCATGCTAACTTACTCAAATTCCCTTTTATATCTTAAAATATAACCTAATTGCAATGGTAGATGTCTAAATGGTAAATCCAGAGCTCTAGAATGGGGTCTATGAGCATAATTTTCTTGCTGGGTTGCTATTCAATCACTCAGTCAAAAAATTGTTTGGGGCATTCACCATGTGTCTACATATGTTCTTATCTATATTTTTCTTGATTCTGATATTTTTATTTTTTCTTTAAAAAAATTTTTAACATCTTTATTGGAGCATAATTGCTTTATATTGCTGTGTTAGCTTCTGCTGTATAACAAAGTGAATCAGCTATATATATATATATATCACCATATCCCCTCCCTCTTGCGTCTCCCTCCCACCCTCCCTATCCCACCTCTCTAGGTGGTCACAAAGCACTGAGCTGGTCTTCCTATGTTATGCAGTTGCTTCCCACTAGCTATCTATTTTACATTTGGTAGTGTATATTTGTCAATGCCACTCTCTCACTTAATTCCAGCTTACCCTTCCCCCTCCCCATGTCCTCAAATCCATTCTCTACATCTGCATCTTTATTCCTGTCTGCCCCTAGGTTCTTCAAAACCATTTTATTTTTTTTAGATTCCATATATATGTGTTAGCATATGGTATTTGTTTTTCTCTTTCTGATTTACTTCACTCTGTGTGACAGACTCTAGGTCCATCCACCTTTTGATAATGGCCATTCTGAACAGTGTGAGGTGATACCTCATTGTAATTCTGATTTGCATTTCTCTAATGATTAGTGATGTTGAGCATCCTTTCATGTGTTTTTTGGCAATCTGTTTATCTTCTTTGGAGAATTGTCTACTTAGGTTTTCTGCCCGTATTTGGATTGGGTTTTTTGTTTGTTTGATAATGAGCTGCATGAGCTGCTTGTACACTTTGGGGATTAATCCTTTGTCAGTTGCTTAGTTTGCAAATATATTTTCCAATTCTGAGGGTTGTCTTTTTGTCTTGTTTGTGGTTTCCTTTGCTGTGTGGAAGTTTTTAAGTTTCATTAGGTCCCATTTGTTTATTTTTGTTTTTATTTCCATTTCTCTAGGAGGTGGGTCAAAAAGGATCTTGCTGTGATTTATGTCATAGAGTGTTCTGCTTATGTTTTCCTCCAAAAGTTTTACAGTGTCTGACCTTAGATTTAGGTCTTTAATCCACTTTGAGTTTATTTTTATGTATAGTGTTAGGAAGAGTTCTAATTTCATTCTTTTACATGTACCTGTCCAGTTTTCCCAGCACCACTTATTGAAGGGCTGTCTTTTCTCCATTGTATATTCTTGCCTCCTTCATCAAAGATACGGTGACCATACATGCGTGGGTTTATCTCTGAGCTTTCTATCCTGTTCCATTGATCTATATTTCTGTTTTTGTGCCAGTACCATACTGTCTTGATTAATGTAGCTTTGTAGTATAATCTGAAGTCAGCAAGCCTGATTCCTCTAGGTATTTTATTCTTTTTGTTGCAATGGTAAATGGGAGTGTTTCCTTAATTTGTCTTTCAGATTTTTCATCATTAGTGTATAGGAATGAAAGAGATTTCTGTGCATTGATATTTTTATTTTTAATTTAATATTTCAATATAATATTGTCCGTTAGTTCCCTGACAACCTTGAAGGAATAATGTGGAGGAGAAATGGATGGATAATGGATGCATGCATGCACAGATGGATGGAGGGACAGATGCACAAATGGGTGGATGGATATACAGAGAGAGAGATAAAAGCATATAAAAGTAAAGAATATAAGACAACCTCTATGTTCATCAGTGATATTGGCCTGTAATTTTCTTTGTGATATTTTGTCTAGTTTTGGTATCAGGGTGATGCTGGCCTCATAGAATGAGTTTGAAAATTTTCCTCCCTCTGCAATTTTTTGTATTCATTTGAGAAGGATAGGTGTTAACTCTTCTCTAAATGTTTGGTAGAATTCACCTGTGAGGCCATCTGCTCCTGGACTTTTGTTTGTTGGGAGTTTTAAAATTACTGATTCAATTCCATTACTGGTAATTTGTCTGTTCATATTTTCTGTTTCTTCCTGGTTCAGTCTTGAAAGATTGCACCTTTCTAAGAATTTGTCCATTTCTTCTAAGTTGTCCATTTCATTGGCATGTAGTTTTGCATAGTAGTCTCTTATGATCCTTTGTATTTCTGTGATGTCAGTTTCTCCTTTTTCATTTCTGATTTTATTGATTTGGGCCCTCTTCCTTTTCTTCTTGATGAGTCTGGTTAAAAGTTTATCAATTGTGTTTATCTCTTCAAAGAACTAGCTTTTGGCTTCATTGATCTTTTCTATTTCTAGTTCATTCATTTATGCTCTCATCTTTATGATTTCTTTCCTTCCACTAACTTTGGGTTTTATTTGTTCTTCTTTCTCTAGTTCCTTTAGGTGTGAAGATAAGTTGTTTCTTTGAGATTTTTCTTGTTTCCTGAGGTAGGCTTGTATCACTATAAACTTCCCTCTTAGAACTGCTTTTGCTGCATCCCATAGGTTTTGAATTGTTGTGTTTTCATTTTCATTTGTCTCTAAGTGCTTTTTGATATTCTCTTTGATTTCTTCAGTGATGCATTGGTTGTTTAATAGCATATTGTTTAGCCTCCATGTATTTGTGTTTTCTCCAGCTTTTTCTTGTAGTTGACTACAGTCTCACAGCTTTGTGGATGGAAAAGATGCTTGATATGATTTTAATTTTTTTTAAATGTACCAAAGTGTCAATTAAAAAAAGAAAAAGAAAATGTACCAAGGTGTGTTTTGTGGCCTAGCATGTGATCTTTCCTGGAGAATATTCCATGTGTGCTTAAAAAGAATGGGTATTCTGCTGCTTTCAGATGGAGTGCTCTATGTATATCAATAAAGTCCATCTGGTCTAATGTGTCATTTAAGTCAAGTGCTTCATTATTGATTTTCTGTCTGAATGATCTGTCCATTGATGTAAGTAGAGTGTTACAGTCCCCTTCTATTATTGTGTTACTATTGATTTCTCCTTTATGTCCATCAATATTTGCCGTATGTATTTAGGTGCTGCTATGTTGAGTGCATATATATTTACAATTGTTATATCCTTTTCTTAGTTTGATCCCTTAATCATTATGTAGTATCCTTCTTTGTCTCTTGTAACAGTCTTTATTTTAAAGCTTATTTTGTCTGATATGAGTATCACTGCTCCAGCTTTCTTTTGATTTCCATTTGGATAGAATACTTTTTCCATCCCCTCATTTTCAGTCTGTGTGAGTTTTTAGCTCTGAAATGAGTATTTGTAGGCAGCATACATATGTGTCTTGTTTCTGTATCCATTCAGCCACTCTACGTCTTTTAATTGGAGCATTTAGTCCATGTACATTCAAGGTTATTATTAATATGTTTGTTCTTATTACCATTTTGTAAACTGTTTTGAGATGGTTTTTGTAGGTCTTTTTTTTCCTTTCTTCTTTAGTTCTCTTGTGATTTGATGACGATCTTTAGTGCTATGTTTGGTTTCCTTTTTCTTTTTTTTTGTGTGTATATCTATTATAGATTTTGGGTTTGTGATTACCACGAGCTGTGTGTATATATATGTGTGTGTGTGTGTGTGTGTGCGTGTTTGAAGTTGCTGATCTCTTAATTTCAAATGCATTTCTAAAACCCTGCATTTGTACTCTCCTCCCCTCATGATTACTGTTTTTGATATCATATTTTATATCTAATTGTTTTATATATCCCTTGTTTGCTTATTGCGGATATAGATGACTTTACTACTTTTGTTTTTAACCTTCCTACTAGCTTTGTGTGTGGATGATTTCCTACCTTTATTGTGTGTTTTTCTTTACTGATGAGTTTTTCATTTCATAATTTTCTTATTTCTAGCTGTGGACTTTTCTTTTTCACCTAGAGACATTCCTTTAACATTTGTTGTAAAGCTAATTTGGTGGTGCTGAACTCTTTTAGCTTTTGCTTGTCTGTAAACTTTTGATCTCTCCATAAAATCTGAATGGGAGCCTTGCTGGATACAGTATTCTTGTTTGTAGGATTTTCCCTTTCATCACTTTAAATATATTGTGTCACTCCCTTCTGGCCTGCTGAGTTTCTGCTGAAAAATCAGCTGACAGCGTTAGGGGAATTCCCTTGTATGTTATTTGTTGTTTTTCCCTTGCTGCTTCTAATATCCTCTCTTTATCTTTAATTTTTGTCATTTTGATTACAATGTGTCTTGGTGTATTCCTCTTTGGGTTAATCCTGTACGGAACTCTGTGCTTCCTGGACTTGGGTGACTGTTTCTTTTCCCAGGTTAGGGAAGTTTTCAGCTTTTATGTCTTCAAATATGTTCTCAGCCTCTTTCTCAGTATTTTCTCCTTCCAGGACCCCTATAATGTGAATGTTAGTGCACTAAATTTTTTCCCAGAGGTCTCTTAAACTGTCTTCATTTCTTTCATTCTTTTTTCTGTTTAGCTTCAGTGATTTCCACTACTCTGTCTTCAAACTTGCTGATTTGTTTCTCTGTATCATTTAATCTACTGTTGATTCCTTCTAGTGTATTTTTCATTTGGGTTAGTGTATTATTCTTCTCTGTTTGGTTGTTCTTTATATTTTCTAACTCTTTGTTAAAAACTTCTAACTTCTTGTTCTGTGCAACCATTCTTCTCCCAAGTTCTTTGATCATATTTACAATCATTACCTTAAACTCTTTCTCAGGTAGATTGCCTATCTCCACTTCACTTAGTTCTTTTTCTGGGGTTTTATCTTGTTCCTTCATCTGAAGCATGTTTCTCTGTCATCTCATTTTGCTTAAATTGCTATTTATATTTTTATGTATCTTGTAGGTTTTCCAACCTTGGAGAAGTGGGCTTCTTGAGGAGATTCCTATGCATACCAGCAATGCACTCCCCTCTCATCACCCAAGCTATATGCTCTAGGACTTCCCCCTAGGAGGGCTGCATAAGTCCTTCTGTTGTGGCAGGCTGACTATGTGGGTGGTCTGGTAAGCTTGGTTGACCCCCTAGTCCATTGGGTTGCCTGCCTTGTGTGGAGGTTGTCGGCTGCTGGTTGCCAGGGCCTGGTCATGAGGTGGCTGACAGCAGAACCCCAGGGGGGGCTTCTTCTTGGCAACCGTGATGCTTCTCTCACCTGAATTCTCCCTTACTTGTCTGGCTCTTCCTCCTCAGATCCTTTCATAGGTTCTTCTTCCTCAGTTTATAATTGTTATTTATATTAATCAGCAATTGCTACAATAATGCTGCCTAACAAACTATCCCCAATCTCAGGGGCCTACAATAAGAGGTATTTATTTTCACACTTTCAAATCTGCAGATGAACTGTAGTTTGATCTAACTAGGGTGGGCTCAGCTTCAGACAGTGCATAAGTTGGACTTGAGCCCAGGTAGCAAGTTGTGTTCAGGTCCTCTCTGCCTCTTTTTATTCGGGGCCCAGCCTGAAGGGACAGTGGCAACTGAGGACAATTGGGTTTCTCTCATAGCAGATGGCCAGCACATAAAAGAGGAAGCCCAAGTGCACAAGCACATTTCAAGCATCTGCTCATATCATATACATCAGCCAAAGGAAGTAATAGAGCCCAGCCCAATGTCAAGGTATGGCTGTATCATTCACCCACCATGAAGCTACTGCAAGGGTGTGGGTATAAAATTCAATTACCAGGAAGTAAATGATTCAGAACAACCATTCAATTTTGTTTTCCAAGGTTCTTTTCTCAGCCCTTGCTCCTTCTCATCTCTTCCTGGGTTCTTATCTATACCTGTTATATGTTAATGATCTCCAAATCTATAGCTTCAATCCAGATTTTTCTACAGATCTCCAGATATATATAACCAGTTACCAAATCTCTAGCTGGAAGTACCATAGGTATCTGAAATGCAAGATAAAATCAAAACTTAAGGAACTGTGTGTCTTGTCTCTCTACAGATAAAGAATCCAAACTTGTGATTCTCATCCAATTAATATTTAGTGAGGGATTATTATGTGTCAAGCACTATGCTAGGGACAGGAGATAGAGCAGTGAAAAAAGAAAGTTTAAAGGATTGCTACCTTCGTGTAGCTTGCATTCCACATGCTTGTTTAAAAAATCTAAATTTTTATGTATCAGTCAGGGTTGCATCACTGTATCATTCCAAATAATACAAAAAAGAGGTTTATTGTAGGGGTTAGAGCATATGAAGTTGTGGGAGTAGTCTATGTGGGGCTGATGGAGGAGTCTATGCAAGTTGTTGCCTTTGTGACTAGTTAGCTATAGTTAACTCACTATAGATCAGCCAGACTGACAGCTGGGAAGAAACACTGAATGTAGATGAGAAGAAAGACAGCAGGAAGCCATTAGGATGACCTGGGAATCGAGTCTGTCTCTCACCATCTCAACCTTGATGCCCTAGGTGATCTGCTGGTGCTGCACATTCAGTTGTCTTAGCACTTGGGGAAGCTGATGGGGGGGATCTGATGAGAGTTGGAGGGGCCACAGGACTGGGAACTGCCCTGTACCAACCAGGCAAGCCAGCAGACCTGCACCAACATGCATGAGTCACCACAGTGCCGATGCCCAGCACCGACCTTCAGAACACAATATGACCACCACTTCACTTGAACTTTCCGAATCTTGGGTAAAACATCTCCTGTGGCGACAATAACCAAAAAACATACGGGGAAGGGAGTTCTGGGAAATGTAGTTCCAGAGTAGCTAACTGGACACGTCACAAAGCCATCACAGTTTGTGTGTATGTATGTATGTGTATATATATATATATATATATATAAAATATGACATGACTTAAATGTGACCTGGAGGTGTGTAAAATTTATATAATCCTAGAGGTGAGAGAATTCACCCAAAAGGCAAAAATAAGTATAATAATTTATTATGGTAAGCAGTTTGGCCTAGCTTCAGAGGCTTACCTTTTAGAAAAATTTGATTAACAATACAGTTGCCTGCTTCAGGACCTTACAAAGATTTTAAGGAAACTGATTAAAAGATGCTGGTAAATCAACATACAAATCCCAAGTGTTAAGCATTTTTAATTATTTAGAGAAAAGATAGAGGCAAGAGTCCCCATTCTTTACATGTACAAGGACTTCAGGCCACACTGGGTCCATTTACTACTCTACAGGAGTAATTTATTGGTGACCTAAAAAAGTGAATGCATCAACCCCATGACTAACTTACATGCAGGGAGTAATTTACTCTCCTGGAAGCATCTGGCTCCTCACTTTTACTATAGTTTCTGCACATATTCTGAAGACGGTGTCAATCACTTGACTATCTAGGTACAATTGACATAATTTAAAACAGATGTCACATCTCAAGAATGGAAAGAAGGTTCTGTTTGGAGAACTGCTGAAGGGCACAGGAAGTGCTTGCAGCTGGCAGGCCCTGCGGCAGAGCCCACAGGCACGACCACTCCTCAGCAAAGTTTTCAGGTAGAAGTTGACCTACAGTACACCCAAGCATCCGCTTTCCTACCCTTTATCCCTTTGACCTCTCTCCTTCATCATCCACTCATCATTCTCTCTGGATCTAAGGAAAGAAGCCAATAAACTAATTCGCACTAAGGTGTAAAAACCTGATAAGGCAGCTATGGGATATTAACAAGGTCACAAGCCAAAGAAAAACATCCTAGCAATGAGATTTGAGGGAATCTTGAGCCAATGAGGAAATAACCTAGTCCAGATTTCCTCAAATTAATCCATCTACTCATTTCAAGCCTGCCTTATCCCCTATGTATCACAGAGGATGCACAGATGGTAAGAATGAGGACTGTTTTTCCTCAGCCTAGTGTGTCCCCACGGACTCCAGATGTATGGGAAACTGCAGCCCACCATTTGTGCTTGTTTCTTATGAGCAATTTAAGTGTTCTAACTAATAACAGGCCAGCACTATCCTCTCCTGTGTGCTGCTTTTTCCACTGACTGAAACTCATAAGCAGTACGCTCAAAATACCTTTCTCAACATCTTTCTCTCACTACTGAATTCTCTCTCCGAAACTAATTGATAGGATGGATGGATGGATGGATGGATAGATATATTAGATAGATGATAGATACATAGATAGATAGATTAAAAAAACCTATCATAAAGGGGAAATACAAATTTTCAAACAAGAGAACAAAAGGAAATGAAATACAAAGTAGCCTGAAAAGATCTCTTTTTCTGAGAGTATTGGAAAGGCTTTCAAACCAATGCTCGCATTCACACACTACAGAACTGTACTTGTAGCCCTGTAGATTCCTAAAGAAACATCCTTTATGCTCTATCCTTGAATGGTCCTACCCTGTTGTCTGCCCTCCCCACCGTGCCATCCCTCCATATCCCCAGCCCTTAAGCAGCTCAGATTCATTTTAATGCCAACAGCGCACTGCATGGGGGCCCCAATTTGCTAGAGCCAGGGCAAAAATAAAGCTAGGAGATTGTTTGCGAGAGCTTAAAATAACTAGTCTGGCAATGCTCAGCTACACTTTGAGCGACAGCAGAGCGGCAGAAGATAGAATTCTAACCGTCCTGCTGCCCAAAAATGACCTTCCTGCTCTGCCCAGCAGTGCACTTCCTCCATAAGAGACCATCTTCCCCAAGGCAGGGACCATCATTCAGCTTTTTATCTTTCACCCACATATCACCTTTCTAAATGTCTACCGAATACAAAAAGACCAGTGGCAATGAGAGAAGGGCTCTTAATGTAATTTAATATGACTTCAGACAAATACATACAGCCCATATAATATGACTTCAGACAATACAATACAGCCAGGAGACAAATACATCAGTAGATGTATTTTTTCTTTTAGAATGACCAAAATCTACTCATCATGAAATCCTCTGTTGTAAGCCTGTCCCAGAGGATTGCAAAACAAAAGCTAGATTCACCACCGGCTTCTTCCTTGCTTAACAAGACTCACCCTGTCCCTTGGGGCAACCAGCAACCAAAAAGAATTTGCACCTCGCCGCACAGGGCAAACGACTGAGAGCAAGAAGAAGCCTAACAAGAGGAAGGGTGGGCTGAGGAGGTCCTGGCCCCACCTGCACTGTCCAGGGCACTGAACCACGTCACTTGGATGGAGATCCAACAGTTGCATGCGTGTTAATCAACAGCAACCTCAGAGTTTCTCTGCAGCAGGCAGAGCCAACACGATGCACCAGCAGGCACACAGACACTTGCCTTCTTGCCAAACCCCTCAGGCAAGCTGGATCCGGTCTCCATTATCCAATTTGATTCTGGGCCTCTGGCTACAATGGTGGATGAGGTCCAAGCCCTAGTAAATCTTTATGCTCTGAATGGTTCCCAGGAACTCAGGTCAGCCCTGGCATCTCCTCAAGGGTGATACTGACACTACGTACCCTCCCTCTCTCCTCTACTAGCAAACAAGCAGCTTCCCTGGAGACTTGCAAACTGGAGGGAGCCAGAAATTAGACAGCATACTCTTAAGCAAATAGGAGCAGAAGTTGTCATCAGCACCCAGCCAGGATTTCTGAGGGGCAAGGAGCCCCAGCACGTTCCTGAATACGCTGACTCCCAGACTGATGACCGAAGTTTCAAAGTTTCATATCTCCCTCAAATACCATATTCAAGACTAAACTTGCCCTAAATACATAAATTTCATCTGTATCTATCACCCATTACAAGACATTTTTTATTGAAACTCTGGCTATCTGATAAATTGAGGGGGTGGTGCTTAGAATCAATTTTCGGTTCACTTTGGTATCCCTAGAACCCAGCATTGAGTCTGGCACATAATGTGTAAGCAGCAAACCTTCATTGAACTTAATTATCCTGGCTGGTAATGTGGTACATACCACAGATTACATACTCCCCTGTATTCAACTTACTTGTATATTACATTGAATCTACTTGTATATCCTAGTATAAGCTTGTAAAGGAGTAGAGGCATCATAGCTGACCAATAAATACGTGTTCATCAAATAAAGTCAGAGAAATCGTGAATTTCTCAAAACGATGACATTTTAAAAAAACTAATTTGGGCTTATTATTTCAAAACTATTTACCACCAATTTTTTTTAACCACCACTGCTAAGATGTTTCAGAATGATATATATTGGCTCTAACCACCTCTTCTAATCAATATTCTAATGGGCACAGAGGGGGAAGGAGAGACATCCCTTAAAAGTCAAAGGTTTAGCAAAAGAGCAGAAAAAGTATTGCCTGGTAAATTGAGTATTTTCTGTACTAGCAGAGCTACTTAGTAACCTTGCTGCAATGGGAAAGGTTTTGGTGGTTTTGGAGGTCTCTGCATGTCAGCACCTGGTCTCTGGGCTTGCTTCCCAGCAGTCTGGAGCTGGGGGCAGATACATCTCAAAGCAACTTTTTCTCTCTCAAACACATTAGACATTTAGCTAGCTGGGCCAAATTGTTCCCATGGATACTCCTCATATCAAGAATTGTATAAGATCTGTATGTTATTTGATTAATGCATTTTCAGTGTTAATAAATTCAAATTGGTAAAGCTTACTAGAAAACAGGAAATTCCTAAGGTGAAAATTTAATGCAAATCAATTTCCTATGTGTTACAGATTATGATGCAATTTATTAAGTGTAACAGTATATTCCAGAGTGTCTCGAAAAATAGAACCTGGATGACATCTTAAATATACACCATTCTAATTTTACCCAAGCTAAATAATTGTATGTTATTATAATAATACACATCATTACTAGGTAATAATAGGGTTGCATTCATATACTAAGCATTTTGCAAGTGGTTACCATCAAGTTTGCAAAAAGCTTGCTGCCTCCATTTTCACATGCTCATGTGTACAACTGAATTTTCCAAAATCCTTAGAAAAGTCACAAAGGGATGTGATAACTGAGAAGAAGAGAAAGGTGAGGGAGTTTTGCTGTTTGCAAAAGGATGGTGGTTTATGAAAAACAGTGTGGATTTAGGAGTCAGACTAATCTGGATTTGAATCCTAGCTCTTATTTACGGAGCTGTGTGACCTTGGGCAAGGGATTGACTGAACTACTCTTTCCTAATCACTAAGAATGGTGATAATAATACCCTTCAGAAAACTGATGCAAAGATTAAGCCAGAATAATGTATGTGAAAATACCTCACATCACGCTCGGAAAATAGTACTTGCTCATAAATATTTAGCTTTCTTCTTCGTGTAGAGTGAATTCTTTGCTTAAAATTCACAGCTGATGCTGGGGAGCTTGGAGCACTTTGCACCCCTCTCCCATTTTCCCCACATTTTCCAGGTAGCCAGGCCCCATCCTCACATTTCTGCCCTCCATTCTTCCCTTATTCTTCAGGTCAAATAAAAATTTGATCTCAGATAACGGAGGTTTCAAGGAGTTAAAAGGGTACCTTCCTACAGACAAGCAACATGTTTTTAGGATAGTCTAGATTTTGGGCTCACCTTGGTATTCCAAAGCAGAATGAGGTAGAGGAAGTGGTCTGTGAGGTCTTTAATCCAGAAAAAATAAAACACAAGCTGAAAAATCTGAGTTTCTTCGCTTTGGAGACAGGTGTGGTAATTGGCTCAGGGGAGACTCAAGGAAAATGCTGCCTGTTAATCTAACTAGATAATTACAAAGGTGCCTTCCTTGCAGAGAACTCACAGCTCTTTAATATCAGAAGTTCCAGTTGTACTAAGAATATATTTGCCCTACTTTAGAAGCTCTGGAACTCTCTCAGGCCACTAAAGGGAACAAAAACTTTAGAACTGAAAACTGTTCGTATGTTTCCCTTTAGGATACATTTAGTTCAATAAATGAAATGTAATTTACCTGGAAGATTTATTATGCATTTCCAAAACGTAGACATTTACTCTCTCCTCATCACCAGGATTAGGCACAATTATGTCATTAACCTTCCAAACATTCCTTTTGGATGGTGGTGAATTTCCTAATAACCATTATGGTCAAGCTGAGGTCAGAGGTAAACAAAAGGTTAAGTATCACAGAGTCTAGGGTCATATAACTTCAGAGGCAAAAACCACGATTGGAATCTAGGTTCTCCGGCTAATTACCTCACTGCCTTCCCAGCTGGTGTGTCTCTTCTGATACCTACAGAGACCTTTAGTTCCTGATGTGCACAGATCAAGAGGAGAGCTAAAAAGAGATGGAAATATGGTCAAGAGACCATGGACAGAAGGAAAGTCTCCTTAGCCTGCTTCATCGCGGTTATGGCCTGCCTATTAGGGACACAGCATACACAGCCAGAGCTTTATAAAGAAAAATCTAGATCAAATGAGTGGGTATATTCAACATGGCAACCAACATGAAGCGGAGCAGCATCAACCGGTGCAGAGAAAAAAGGAGGTTCTTGTGACTGAACTTTTTCCTGCTCTCTACTTAGGAAATAAGCAGGAAATCCCTTTCCTCTTAATATGTGAATTATCCTGTTTGCAGCTCAGATCCTAAGTTTACAAAGTTAAAATAACTGAAATTTTCTGAGATTCTACTGCATGTGATATACTGTACTGTGCTGGATGTTTTATATCCGTTTCTAATTTAATCTTTGTATTAAATAAAGTGATCAGACCATCCCCCGGCCCCCGCAACTTAGACCATTCACCTACAACGTCTGACAGCCACCTTCAGCTGGGATTGATTTTTTTGAAGTGAAATCGTTTCAACCTTGGGAATTAGTTTGCCTCTTCCTATGCATGCACATAGGAGGTGTGCACGTTTTCATTTGAATATTCTTAACACAGAATAAGTTATGGGAATGAGAAAATCTCAATTTCCCATTTCTATCCATAAGGGCTACTTTTTTGGTGCAAATAAATCAGACAATAAAACTTGAAGATATTTAGATGGCTTCCCGTCTCAAATATACTTAGTACCAATATGTAAGAAACAATTTTCTGAAAAAGTGTGAAGGAAATATCTATTGGTAAATTCTGTTTGGGTCTTGCAGAACTGTTTTAATTCTGCAAAGTTTTTGGCTTTAATAAAATTATAAACTGAAGAAATAGCTGCACAATATAGCAATATGGATTTAGGTATGTTTGATCTTATTTTTCACCTTTGTCTTTTTTAATTTTTTTTAATCTAGCTTGAGTCATTTACACAGGGATTAATCAATGAAGCCTTTGTCTGGCTGTTAGATTTATTTGTAACTAAACCTGGTGTTATAGGTGAAGTACAAGCAAATATCTTCAAGCATTTTAATGCAGAGCCAGAGACGGGAGAGTTGGATTGGGAGGGACTGGAAGTAGAATGATTTAAGGTAATAGGACACATGACATATCTAATCAACAAAGGAGTCATTCCATACTGTTAAAATGGAGACAGAATGTTCTAAACTCTTGCAGAGGGTTCAGAGGAAAGCAATGTATATAGATATAAATATACACATACATTTAATTCTCACAGCAATCCTGAGGTAGATACTGTGATTATCCATATTTTTCTGATGAGAAACTGAGGCACAAAAAGATTAAGTAACTAGTTCAAAGCCAGTTAGTAAGAGTGAGAGCTGGGATTTGAACACTGGTAGTTTGACTTCCAAACTCAACACTCAACTATTGCACAGAAGTGCCCTTTAAGAGATTAAAAGCAAGAATCTCGGAAGGAAATAGGATCATTCGTCCCAAAGAAGTTAGAGATCAATTTAAATCTTGTCACACTGAAGGAAGACCTGGCAATTACTCTGTTAATTTTATCTCTATAGAGAGAAATTCCTTTGGAGTTGAGGAGAAAGGAGCCTGAAACCTCCCCTTCTACTATCTATACTCATCAAATTAACCATGTAATTGTCAAATGCTTGGTAGATATAGCCATAAAGTTATTCTCTAAAGATAAACAGTTTTGTAAGCAAGCATCTTCCCATTCCCACTTCCACTGACAACTAGAAAGCACCTCTGTGTGGCAGGCTGAGTAATTACCTCAGATCTGAAGGGAGGGACTCCAAACCCATGAGGAGACGCGTCATGGCTACATCAGAAATACCGCTGGGAATTAGAAAAGCCCTGCACCCACCTGCTGCTACCATTTCTCCTTCCTCTAGTCTTAGAAGTGCCCTTGCTTTCCTCACTTTCTCCTCAGTCTCCCCTGCCTCCACCTGCCCTTTCCACATGGACATTTCCAAGGTTCTGGTCCTCAGCCACCATCGTGGATCCAGCCATCTATCATAAAGAAATTCTAATTGTAAGTCTCCAGCCTGACCCCTCTTCTGACTTCCAGACCCCCATTTCTAACTTTCTACTGGACAGTTCATTCATTTGTCCAGAAAAGGACTCATATGCTTCTCCCTCAAAGTAACAAAAATTCCCATGTCAGTGATTGTAGCTAACAGCCACCTTCTCTGTCATCCAGCACTACCCACCACTTGCTAGCACATCCCAACGTTTACCTAATGCTGATTTCAAGATCTTCACTTTTTTTCCCTTCCTCCCTTCATATTATAGCCCGCCTAGATTTCCAGCTCCCAGCAAGTCACCCAGCCTCTGGAACTGTGCTGCCCAGTGCTGCAGCCATGAGCCACATGTGGTGACAAGGTCCTTGAAATGTGCCTCATCTGAAATGAGACATGCTGTGAGTATAAAGACACACTGCATTCCAAGACTCGGTAGGGAAAAAAGAATATAAAAGATCTCATTAATAATTTGTGTATTGATTGCATGTTGAAGTTATTATATGTTTAATATATTGGGTTAAAATACTAAATTATCTCACCAGTTTCATTTTATATATTTTAATGTGGCTGCATAATGGCCTCCCAATGATATCAACATCCAAATCCCTAGAACCTGTGAGTATTTACCTAACAGGGCAAAAGGAGATGTGATTAAGTTAAAGATCTTGAGGTGGGAAGATTGTCCTGGATCATCCGGTTCAGCCTAATGTAATCACAAGGTTCTTATTAAAGGGAGACGGAGGGAGAGGTGACTACAGAAGATGCTATTACTACTAGCTCTGAAGGTAGAGGAAGGGGTCGTGACCCAAAAAATATAGGCGGTCCCTAAAAGCCAGAGTTGTCAGGGAAACAGATTCTCACCTAAAGACTCCAGAAGGAAAACAGTCCAGCCAACACCTTGATTTTAGACTTCTGACCTCCAGAACTGTAAGAGAATAAATTTGTGTTTTTTAGGCCCCTAAGTTTATGGTAACTTGTTACAGTAGCAACAGAAAACTAATACATGTGGCTACAAGGAAATTTAAAATTACACCTGGCCACACTTTGTTGCTCACATTATATTTCCATAGATAGCACTGCTCTAGAATCTTCTCCCTGTCAGTCCATTGCCCTGCTAGAGTGATCTTGTGCTGTCACTCCTCTACTCAAATGCTGTCAATGGCAACACAGGTGAATAAAATGAAGCCCAAATTCTTATTTGACTTTCAAATATCTCTCCTTCACTTGACATTTTCCAGACTTTGCAGTTTCATCAACACTATACCCCCTAAACACCTGATCTTTCAACCAATCTGGCCTACTTCTGTTGCCACAAATTTTCCTTATTTTCATGTTTTTGCCCCCCTTTCCTTGATGTTCCCTCTACTCTAAATGCATTTTATTTTCATTTACGCCCATCAAAATCCTGTCCATCCTTCAAATTTTGGTTTAAATCCCAATTCTTCTATGTAACCAGCCTTCCACAGCTCCCAACAAGAGGTAATTTAGCTCCACCATTTGTCTCCTATTGCGTGTTATCCCTTGTATCACAGCTTTATTGAAATCTGACTTAGAGATGGTCCTGCACTGGGGTGTTTCCCAAGGCAGGAGCCCGCCTTACCCATCCCGGTTCTGTGTTCACCAATGGCGTCCTTCCTGTGCCAGCGACTTCAGTGCAGAAGTTTCAGGATTGGGGCTCCACTGCTAGCTTGGGTGCTAAGGATTGATTTGTGGGCATCATGGAACTATTTGAAGAGGGGCTCCCAGGAAAAAAATGGGACTTTCTCTGCAAACTGGTGGAGACTCAAAGCTGGTGAGATTTGAAATGAATGCCTCATTAGTATTAAAAGGCCGGTGAAAGCTGGGACATACTGCAGACGAGAGATATAGCCAAAAGAATCTGTGATACCACATAAAACATTAAACAGAAAAGATGTGCTTCCTGAGGGCTTAGATATCATTTATGCCACCTCCTCATTGATAACAGAACCTCAACCGGAATGCAGGTCTTAAGGCTCCTTATCCATCATCCATTCCAATAGTCTATCTTGCACAGTCATTTTCTGTCGTGAGGCCTTTGAAAAGATTTTTTTTTTATTTCCATGAAAAAAATGTTTTAATTCATTCATTTTCATTCATTTCGAACTTCATTCACTTAAAAATATATACTGGGACAAAGGGCCAGAGGAAAACTTTTCTTTAACTCCAACATTATAGGGCCCTGAATTGTATTTGTAGGTGATGACAGATCTCTATTCTTAGTTCCCTGAGTGACACCACCTGTGCACCATGAGAATTCTGAAACATTTCCCCAAAGAACAATGTGTTAAATTATGCCACTTTCACCACCATGTGAGAATCATAGCCCAGTTCTCCAGACCTAGAACGTCTGCCTTCTGATGGATCAGGTTGAAATTGTACACAAACTTAAGAAAAGTATCTTACATTTAGAGGGTCATATACAGGCTGTATTATTTTGTTTGAGCCACAGGGTAACTTTGGAATGTGGGTAAAACATATATTTTCATCCCTATTTTATAGCAGAGGAAGTTTAAAGCTAGGATGTGGTAGAGGGGAAATTCAAACTCATGTTCTCACACATGATTAGAAAACATACCTTCAAATGTAAACAACTCAGGGACTGTTAGATTGAAAAAGAAGTCAAGGAATCATCTTGTTCAATACCGTGGTTTTACTGGTAGAGGTAAGACTAGGAAATGCTTGCGTCCCCTCATCACTGAGCTTTTGGCCTTGCTGGTCCCACTTAATAAAAACACTCTGCCAGCTGTCCCCACCCCCAACCCAAATCCTTACGTAGAGGCATATTCTCATCCAGGAAGCCTTGCTTGACTTCCCTGACTAAGCCACATTCCCCTATTCGAGGCTCTGCCCAAACCATTAACTTCACAGCACTTCCCACTCCAGTGATTTTACATGTATTCATGTAGTTCTTTAATTATACAAGATTGTACAATCAGTTTTAATGTCTATCTTCCCGGCTAGTTGATCAGCTTCATGAAGACACCATTGCATCCCCAGCACCCCCTAGAATGCTAAATTTGAGTAACAATTTACTAGATAGATTTCTTTATCTTTTACTCACGTCTCCTGATTCTAGTCCAATTCTTTTTATCTATTTCACTATGGAAACCTGAGTTAACTCTTCTCTACTTATATTAACAAATTGGTCAGAATCTTAAGGGAGTATTCTGTTCAAAATAGAGTTTCTTAATTAAGAGAAAGTGAAAATTCCACACACAAACTAAAAGATAATGTACCCCTTCCCCTACAGCCCTGGTCCCATATGTCTAATAGAACCTGCCTGTCAAGAGAATCTGGTTCATTAATCTTGTTATCCCAGATGTAGCCCAAGTATCTCAGGCTTCATTAAATGGTGAATAGAGATAGATCCACGCCACTGTTAATAGCACTTGTATTTGACTCCAAAAGCTGTGGAAACTTAATCTCCTTTCAGTCACAAATATGTGAAGGAATCTTCAGGACAAATATACCTGGCCATAGTTCTCCATTACTATCAGGTCACCCAGGACCACACAAAATCTCATGGAAGACAACTCTGGGTCAGAGATTCTGCTTCTGTGACACTGCTCCCTGAAAATTCTGTCAGTAAAACTGGTGTATCACATGACAGCTGAGAGAGAGACTATTCTTTCCGTATCAGCTTCAGTTTGGGGCCAAGTCATCTGGCTTGACCGTGGTCTTCCTCTAGACAGGCTGACTCTTTCCCAGGGTGCTTGAGTTGGAATGGGTTCCATGACTGTCAACTACCATACTTCTCCCCTCTGACATCTGGGCCAGAGCTGGGTCTGACTCTGTAAGCCAGCCTTCTCTTCCACTTTGGTGAGCTCTCTCTAGAGGTCTTCTGGGTCTCTAAATGGTGCAACAGCAAACTCCATCTTGGTTACCCTAGTCAAACAGATTTTGATCAGCCTGGCCAAGTTCACATTTCTCCCCTGTGGGTTCACTGAGGCAAGAAAATATAACCATGAGGAGAACTGCACCTCAACTCCAGTCACCCCAACTTCTACCCTGTTTGGATTAGAGCAGACAACTAATCCTCTAGGTGTTAGAGACACTTGAAAAGCTAACTAGAATAGTGGGAAATATCACAAAATCTGCAATAAGAGAGACTTTACTTAAACTCCAACTCTATCATTTACTATCTAAATTACCTCAGGCAAATTCTTAACCTCTCTGGGCCTCAATTTCCTTATCCATTAAATGGAGATCAAAATACCTATCTCAAAAGTTTGGAGAGAATATTAAAAATGAAACACTATATATAAAATGGTGTGGCACAGAGAAAGGGAAACAGACATTACTGCCCTACCACTTTCCTTTCAAAGGCATTAAGACTAGAATGAAGAGAGAGAAAGGACAGGCATAGAAGAATGGGAGGAAGAGTTTAGGATCCAATAATAGTGTTCATAGGTTTACACAGTACAAGAATTATTTCCCAAAATATATTTGCATCTCACCATCAGTTTGGCATTCATGCTTCCCTAGGGATTGGCTGATGCAACTACTTATATCTATCAACCCCTTCTTGGGAAAATTGAGGCACTAAGGAAGTGACCTTCCAGGTTTGTCCAGGAAGTCATTAGAAGTGCGAAGTAAAATTAACCATTAATGTAAAAGAGAAAACCATCCACAGGAGCTAAATTTTCAGGCTTCTTGAGAAGACCAGTCTAATAGCTGCTCTTTACTTAGAGCTTACTGCATATCAGCCACTCTGCTAGGTGCTTTATGAAATCTTTTTATTCAACAAATATTTGTGGAGCATTACCCATAAGCCAGGCACTTTACTAGACACTGGAAATATAAATGATAAGCAAAAGAAACAAGGTCTCTGTTCTCATGGAGTCCTGCATAAGAGCCAAACACCAATCAAATAGACACACAAGTAAGTGAATAATTACACACTGTGCTAAGCACTATGAAGGAAAGTTATACAGTGTGACTAGAGTGTACAACGATGTGTAAGGGACAGCTTCCCAGCAGAAGTGGAATTTGAGCCAAAATCTAAAGGATGAGTAATAGTGAACTAGGGGACCAAGAGAAAGAGAAGTTTTCAGCCAAAGGAAACAGCAAGTGCAAAGACTCTGGGGCAGGACAGAGCATGCAACAGTCAAGAAACTAAGGACAGAGCATGCAACAGTCAAGAAACTAAGTCTATCATAGCTTGTACACAGACAGAGAGGGAAGAATAAGGTCAAATGAGTCTAGAGAGACCCTGCAGGGACTAGTATATTACCTTGGAAACTATAGGCTTTATCCTAAAAGCAACAAGAAGTCATTGACTCAAGCAATTAATTAATCTACTGAGTGTTTCTAGATTTTTCTGGGATATCATCCACCGTAAACATCTACATAATATACAGTATAGAATTCAAATCCACTAGACCACTAAATAAATACATTCTGCATCTGGTTCACAATCCAATAGCCTTTGTAATTTAACAGCTGCCAAATAGGCTTAAACCTTTTTTCCACAAACTCTAGTGCAGACTTTTAGAATCAAACAGGCATGATGTTACACATGTTATGCCACTCAACACATGGGTTCAGCAGTGATGGAAAACTTATTCATGATGCTAAGACAGATCACCGCTTCTCACATGTTATTGTAAAAATAAGACATTTTGAGATAAAAGCTGAATTTTGGCTTCAAGGTTCTCAAGACAGCTATGTCTGCATCACTCAACATAAGCAATCTGGAAGTTCACATCGTGAGAATTAGGCATTTCTCACTCAGTATAAACTGTAAAATGCACTTGAAAATAGAGTTTTCTATTAAAATTAGCATGTTTTTTCATACTTGGCCAGCAACCGCCATCTTGTTACAAAGTCACATTATTTACAGCATGAAGATGATTGAAATGGGCTGATGCTCTGATCTCCATGGATTGTCACAGGCTTAGGAAGGCACATCATGTTCTTCTCGGCTCTCTGTACAATGAAGAGATGGTATAAGATCAGAACACAGTTCATCAGAAGACTGCTTTAAGGCAAAGTTGGGGAAAGTAGAAATTTAGGTTAAGTAAAGTTTCCAGATGCAAGAAATGTCACAATGAGTCCATAATTTCTTAAAACTTTTCATCTCCCACCCCATATGCCAGGGGTTGCAAACATTTTCAGTGTTTTCAAGCCCAGTTATCATTTGTTGCATTTATTAATATTTTTCTTTTTCTCTTAAATTCACTTAATTTCTCCTATGTTCACTTCATGAGGGGCATGCCACTTTTAAAATTAAAAATGAGTTTAATTTAAAATTTTTCCATTTCAAGAAATTTACATACCTTTAAGGTAAGCAAAAATACCCTAGGATTTTTGCCAAAGTAGAGTCAAGTAATCACTGTTTTTTATCTTGGTCAGACTAAGGACTCTGGACAAAATACACAAAACTTACAAAGGATAGAAGAGAAAAAAGAATTCTGTGTCAAATATTTAGGGTTAACTGTTTTCAGGATCATGAATATATGAGTTCTTTTGAAAAATACATGTCATTGTTTAGTTAATTCCCAGTTTCTGAACTGGCAACACATACATGTCTTTATATTTTTCCTGTTCACCTTTTGGCCATTATGATGATTATTACTGTTTCTTTCAGAATATTGATAATGGAAAGGAAAGCAATAAAATGGAAATAAATCTCTTTGGTATCTTAACAATTCTTGTGACAATTTAGTCAGAGAGGATACAAACTCTCCAGTTCAAGGAGATTTCTGCTTATGCTGAACATGGTCTCTTTTCATGCTCTGCCTGTTCATCGTTAACACATCTAATGAAGACCCTGAGCTGAATCTCCTTGGGGTTTGGAGCAGACACAACAGCACAAGAAATGTTAACATGTGAACTGCCAGCACACTTATAATCTATAATATATATGATCTATACAACACAACTCAACCTAAAAACTTGTGTGGTGTCGTGGAAAGAGCACTGACTCTAAGTCAGGAAAGCTGGGTCTGCAGCTCTGCCTCTGCTAGGAAACTGACTCATGATCTTTGATAAGTGAAGATTCAGGGCAAATTCCCTCCAGCTTTCACAACTATCCCAAGTAGAATGAGATCTTCTCGGTACTTCTCAAGCACTGTTCCCATCTCTATCGTTGGGTCGATAGTAATTTGTTAACCTACAGATGTCTCCCAATTCACCTCTAACCCTCACTCCCCATACCACTGTTAGTTTCCTTGGGAACAGAAATAAATCATTCATTTTTATCTTCTTAGTGACTTGAATGGTGCTTGACATACTGAAGGCCTTCAACAAGTGTTCACCGCAGACATTTATCATCACGAGTGTCACCTCTGTTTTATCCAGTTATGACTCATTTTTCCTCTCTAAATATCCCTGACACCCCTTCAGGACTTGTTTTCCTATAGAAGGTATTCTGATTGTTACCGGATAATAAGTTGCCTTATTATGGTTACCTTAAACAAGTAGAAAATTTAGCACTAACTTTGAGATATCAAATTCCTTTTGATCATTTAACAAAGATGGGTTCTTAAATGAACTTAGCTAAATGAATTCTCACTCCCCAGCAAAATTAGTGTAGCACGCAGCCACAATGATACTTCGTACCCCACAGGCTCTTCTAGAACATTGAGGTCCCCTATCAAAAAGTAGAATCTATGCTTTCCCCCCTTGAAGCTGGGCAGGCCTTTGTGACTACTTTGAATAACAGAGTACAGGTGAAGTGATGCTCTGTGATATCCAAGTTAGTGTATAAAAGGCAATACAGCTTACCGGCTCTCTCTTAGGATACATGCTGTTAGAACCCAGCCACCATTCTGTGAGGAAGCCCAAACCACGCGGAGAAAGCCATGTGGGGAGGAAGCAAAGCCCCCCACCCTCAGTCCCAGCCAAGCTCCCAGCCGACAACCAGTGCCTATTTGCTAGGCATGTGAGTCATCTTGGAAGCAGCCCTTTCTGCCCTCAGTCAAGCTGACACTGTATGGAACAGAGACAAGCCTTCCTCACCACGCTCTGCCCAAATCACAAATTCATGGGGGAACTAAATGATTGTTGTTTTAAGCCACTAGGTTTTGGGGTGGTTTGTTATATGACAAAAGGTAACGGGGACGGCAGTGCTATGGTAGGAGTTAACCAGGATGACTCATCTTGCTCTCTCATTGATTCAAAGAGAGACTCAATTTCCATGCATTCAAACACTTCCCACCTTAAAAATGTTAGTGATCATTTAAAAGAATGTAATAAAAATAAATAAACCCACCAGAGTACAGATTCACTTTTGAATAGAGTCTTTGGCATGCAAAAGCTTTTCCTGCTTTATTTCCTACTATTTGGGGTCCTAACGTAGCAAACTTTTCCAGTTTTACAAATCTTTATATTTTTTACCCCTATTTTAATTTCTATTAATAAACAAGTCCATGCCTGAGTTCACCTCATGTTTTAATACTTTTTAGTCACAGCCAGTTATAAACAGTACACATTACTTAGCATTCTGTTTTCCAACAACTTCTCCAAGAGGTAGAGGCTGCATAGGCACTTAGTCTGCGTTCTGAGTTATTACAGATAATGGTTTTACTGAATATTTTGCCACTACGTAAAATGAGTCACTGCTTTTCCAGTTTCTGATATCCATTTCCTTGAAGCCCAGCTCTTGTCAACCTCCACCCAACCATCAAGCCAATTTCACATTTTTTAGGCTTTGTTAAAGAAGAACATCACTTCGAGTCGCAGTATATATATTAATTATGGTAATGCTACCTGTATACAGATAAAATCTCAGTGACTTAACCAGTGATGTGCTAGTAAAATGATTCCCCAAAATAAAAGCTCTGGTTTGTGGCATTTGCCAATTTCTATGCTGTAAATGCTCCAATCATGATGATTTGAAGCCATCAACTTGATGTCAACGAGCTACAGAATTCCTTAAAATTTAACAGTCAGCTCTTGCCAACCAGTACAAGCCAGAGACAGCACCCCAATGGACTTAACCCAATGCATAAAATCCAGTCAACAGTGAGAAAGGCTGAGAAGAGAAGTTTGCTTCACAGGGACCCAAGGTAATGAAGGCTCCACCACGTTCAACACATGGTTCCCAGGGTCATCTTGATGCCAACATCCAGGCAGCAGACAGGGAAAGTGGAGAATACAGGATCCCAAGGAGGATTTTATGGGTCAGGCCTAGGAGTGATATGTACACTTCCAGTCAAATTCCATTGGCCAAAATTCAGTTCACAGTTACACCTCACTGCTAGGGAGGCTGGGGGCTGTTGTCTAGCTGCATGTACTGGTGGAAAATACAACAGTTTTGGCAAACACCTAGCCAGTCTCTGGCACATTTCCCTAGACCCAATTTCCAGTCCATCAGTAGTACCATTAATACCTTATCAACAGTCACTTGACAACTGTGTTTTATTAGCTGCAGAGAAGAAAATTATGGTGACCTCAGTGTGAAGTATGGCCTAAAGTTGTCAGAAATTATGCAATAATTGTCACAACAGGCACTGAGCAAATGTATCTCTGATTGGCACTGGAGAGAGAGGTACACATTATACCTTGTGTGGCTAATGTTCTACCGGGTTCGGGGAAGAGGTTACTCGTCCAAGTTACAGTAACAGAACCACTAGCTTTCTTATCTGCTCATGCAACCTTGGATGCACAGGATGACAAGAAAAACATTGAACTTGGAATGCAGGGGGCGCTTCATCATAAGTCCACATCTTCAAAAAGAGAAAGGGTTCACAAGGCCTGGGATTCCCATCCTGCCTTTGTCACTGTCAGGTCTCTCTGATTCAATTTCTTTATGTGCAGATAGAATAATTACACCTAATTCACAAAATAATGATTAATTTAAATAATTATTACAAAATATTGGCACATAATAGGTACTCAATAAATGTTATTTCTTCCTCACCTCCCTACACAACAGGGAGCACACTTGGCCACATTATCACACGCAAATTGTTTGCCTGTGCTCTTTTCAGTGCCTCTACCTCTTGACATGATCTATCACATGCTCTGAAGTTTCCCTCTCCTCTCTTTCCCCAAGAAAATGTCTGTGACCTTTCAGCCTGGGTCATGCATTGCTCTCTACTGACTCGGTTAATGTGTTTAGTAATTCTTGAACATTTTGGAGACATTGTTATTGCCAAAATAACTGGGAGGAGAGCGTCAGAGACACTAAACATCCTGCAATACTCAGGAAATTCCACACAAGAATGACCCTGCCATCATGTCAATAGGGCTTCTCATTGTAAGAAGTTCTTTAAGAGCAGAAATTTCAAAATGCCTTATGGTGGGGACACAGAAAGGACTTTTCTGAGACGGCATATGACGGCCACTCTTCCTCCCCTATGTAGTCTTTGACTGGTCCATCTCCCTCAAGTGTTTCTGAAAGGGAGAAAGCCTTGTACCTCCATCTTCCCCCCCCGCCGGTAACTGGCTCACATCCCACCCCATCCTTACCCCCAGAGTACTCTGCCCACTCCAGCTATACATCTGACCTCATGGTCTAACTACATATAATAAACTCTGTGGGAATCATCCCATGGGTAAAGGCCATTTCTTTCCACTTAAAATGGTGATGATTGACCTGTGAAACAATAATTAAGTCTGGGTATAGATAAACAGTAGGTAAACTTGCACAACCAAATTCCTCATTACAACCCAGTCAAAGTTAAAACTAATGACAAGTTGTGTCAAAAATAATGACACACAAAACCCCCTCGCTCAAGTGTATTTAGTTAAAAGACAGTCACTTCTAAGTACAAAACAGGCCTCCTATTCATTTGGATGTCAGGAAATCATAAAGTTTTGCTGCCTAATTTGGAAAACTGTTAGCTGATGCATATTTATACTTCTGTTTAAAAACGAGAGTGTTAAATCTTTTCCCCTAAAGAGACGTTGAGTTGATCAAAGCTACAGGATTGTCCTAATTCTTTTCAAATGTAGACCATCTTTTAAAAGTTATAGCAGGAACCATGTCTATATTAAATAAAATTAAAACTTATGATGCTGGCAACTTAAGATTTTTATCTTTTTGCTGGGACTAAATCTCAAAGCATTTTATTACTGGTCAAGTCCCTTTTCTCATAGCATGAGTTCTGTGTCCAGGATCCAGCATTTCACAGGTTTGCCTTTCAAAATATACAATTTATGGAATAAAACTCCTCCAAGGCTGAGTTAAAAAGCACAGAAGGTTCTCGAGTGCAGCAGTCTGCCTTAAATCCTGTATATTCACAGGCACTGGGCAACTGGCCCTCTGGCTCAAAGCCAAGGAAGTTGCTTCAGGATGAGCTGGTGCATTCCTGGAGTCATTTAACCTTCACTTCTCAGCCAGAGCTTGTTTAAGTGTTTGGCTCTTCAGATCCAGTTTTTGGCCCCCTTGCTCTTGAGGGGCTCTCTAAACCTCTTGTTTCTTGTCTTATGACCCACAGAGGACCTCTCTGATTAGAACGGAAGAAGCAGTCGAAGCTGCACCTAAGCCCTTTTCCATGAGCCTGAAGTCTCCACTGACATCACCTCTGCCTTTCAGCCAGGACGTTTTGAATCAGCCAGAACTGATTTGATTTTTCCCATTTGATGGGATTATACCTGAACATAGTGTATCAGGAGGCCTAGACAAGATGCACTGGGTGGTTGTGAACTAAAACTCCTTATTCTTTAAGATTAAGAGACATATGCTAATTCTGCTTCCCAAGGCCCAAGGCATCAGATTTCTCTCAAAGCAGACTTGCCTCAAATTGGAAGGGAACTGTCATTAAAAACCTTATTAAAGATATTCTATTTCTAAGTGGGGCCCAACAACCCATAAGTCAGACACAATTGCTTTCCTGCTACCTAGAGATCCATTTACTGGAGTCTAGACAGTTTCTCAAGGGAGAGGAACATCCCTGGTCATATTCTCACAGGGTCCTCTCCCAACAACAAATCTCCACTGAGATGTGCTGCCCAGTAAATGGCTGGCAAACAGTCTTCTCAGTACCAATGACTTGATTGTGGGGAGATAGTCTCAAACTTTATCTCCTGTGTACATCACAACCATCTATGAGGTCCAGGTCACTTCCTCCACTTTACACATGGAAAACCTGTGGTCTGGGTTCTGGAGATGACCAAGGGTCCAAGGGAAAGGAGAGCAAGTTCTTGTCTGTTGACTGAGTGGGGCTGGTGAGTTGACTGCAAGAAGCCAGCAAGCGTTAACTTGCAGCTAAAGTGGGTCTCATCAGCTTTGTATGTGAGTTTTGTAATCGGACAAATCTAAATAAGACACTAGTGTGGGTTTTTATTTCAATTCAGCCTCCAGACCACTACTGGAGAGCATGTTGCTGCTGGTTCTTAGCAGGTCAATTAGTGGGAGAATGCTGGCATCCTCCAGGAACCATATGCTACTTGACGATATTTAGCCTACACATATGCCTTGAAATTATAGGAACTGAAATATATCACATACCCAGGTCCACACAATCAAAGGGAACTACCCGAATCATGGTCCCTCAAAACTGGCTCAACTAGGTCCTGAATTGTTTAGGTAGTTAAGGGCAAACCAAAGGTGCTTGTCAGAAAAACCCACTCACGTGTGATTTTCTGTGCTCTGTACACAAGCCCCATAAACCTAAGTCATTCTTTTGTGCCCTTTATATACTTTCATATATATTTATCTTTACAGTCTGATGTGCATTTTCCTATTTTACAGGCTCAGTCATTTCCGTGGCGATTTCTAGTCTTGAATAAAGTGGTTATTTCCACAAACCACAATTTCAACAGTTAGAAGATACAGCCCTAAAGACAGGAGGGGGCCTCCTTGAAAACAAGGTGACAATTCACTTTTCTGCTTGGATATTCACAACAGGCACAGCTAGCAGACCATGCAGGCAGAGTAAAGAGTAGCAGAGAGAGGAGACCCTAACTGTCATTTCAGTGGCCTCTGTCGTCCATCTCACATTATTATTCTTGCTACCAAGTTCAATTTCTTCCTTTCCCTGCAACTAAATCATTCTAAAGAAGCCGTATTATTCTCATACCATTTACCTCCATTGGAGGGAAGAACTATAATAAGCTAAAAATGAGTGGATTTGTTCTTCCCCTCTATATGAAAGTAACAGTGGGCTGTGTTCAATATTATTCTCTGACTCTTGTTATTGTAATGTTTTCTTGGGTCTAATCACTTTTCCTTCTGCTGTCCGCAGCTAAATAGACAGCTGGAAGTCAGCTGCGTACCGTCTAGTTTAGTAGGTTTTTAAATGTTTCGCTGCCCGTTCATTGTGTGACATTGTCCCTCATTCTGTTTTCTGAATGGACTATGCTGTATGCCGGAGCTAGGCAGACAGCTCAGCAATTTGCCACCGTTGCTTTTCTAGACCAGTGAACTTTCCCTGCTATCCCTGCAGTCAAGGTTAGAAAACCAGGAGGTAGAGAGCTGGGAAAAATCCTAACTTTGAGGATCTCCCAAAGCTGAAGTTTTGACTGGGGCACCACCATCCCAAAACCAATATCCACTTCATGGTCACCCACATGAAGTCTTTTAATTGCTGGGGGTGGGGAGGGGCTCCGTTTTTATGATTTTATAACCCTGTCATTAGAAATGTTTGAAACAGCATTCCGCCCTCAGGTTGCATTGTGTGCTTATGAACTTCATTTGATCGCTGCTCCATCAATTTCACGTTAACTGCTGCAATTTACAACAGCTCCAGCTTTCTAGCTACAATTGTACCTTCTGCCTGTGGAAAAAAAGGAGGGCGGGGTGTGGGGGGGGAGACCTTTGCCGCCCAGGGGAAGTTTAAAAGAATGTGATGTCTTGTTAAAACCTGAAGGGGCAATGAAAGGGGGAAGGGAGATCTCTGAAGACAGCAAACCCAAGTCTGGTAATGAATAACGCCTCGCTCCCGCTGACCCTGCATGGCCGGGAGTGAATAATTCACCGCGCGAGTCATAGGCTTCCTGGTCGGCCGCAGCCTTGCTTTGTCTTACAAATATGTTCTCCCACAGAATCAGCCTTGACAGGCGAGTTCGCTGCTTGGGAAATGTTTAAACAAAAGCCTTGTGTGACGGAAAGAGCACCTTGTGATTTTGGCACCAGGCTCCCAGCGCTGAGGTTCCCGGGGAGCGCTTGGCTGGTTAATAAATCCTCAAGCATCAAAGCAAAGGTAATCAAAAAGGGAACAGGGCAGAAGACGCCAGGCCGTGTTCGTGTCTGATACAAGAGTGATGGAGTCAAACAAGAATCCATTTTCACCACACATGCATATTGAAGGCACATTCATTGTTCCACTTGGAGCCACAAAGTGAGGAAAGTAGAGTGCAGGGGGAATCCCAGATGACTTGATGACCCTGACTTTTGCAATTTAATTTAAATTAGAAAAAAATATATATTTCTCCTTGAATGAAGAACCAGAAAGTGATAAGAGATTTTGGTTGAATTTGCTCTTTTTGGTGGCTTGAAAGTAGACACAGAGGGTTATTTGGAGGCTGGGGCAATTAGTTGGTTCTCTTGGATTTTGGAAGAAGGAGGTCTCAGTGTTAGGCCAAAGAATAAGATAGTCTGAGATCTCAGCTCCTCTTTTCCTGTAAGGGACCAGGCAGCAGCCCTGAATAGATGCATGAAACAAGTTAGAGCTGGCCTCCAGGAAGAAGATTTCACAGACTGACCTCATTCATTGTGTACCCTGAGGAAGTGAGGTCATAGAGACCCGGAAAAATACAGGGAGGCTGTCCCCAGCAGGCATCTGATACCCGCTTCCTATCCATCAAGATTTCTGTAACTTAGCTGATTTCTAAGTTCAGGACTGGGGACATACCACATTTGAACAAAGTTTTACTCAGTTCTGCATTAATGCTTAACCATAACTAAATTGCTTATTGGTATGTATCATAAAGAGCCAACTAAGTTACACCAGCTTTGAAACAGACTCCGTAAGCAAAGCTCCCATAACTTTAAGCAAAGACTCAGGCCCACCCCGTGAGAAAGGGTTCTAAAATTCCAAAAGTAGTCACTCCTCTCCATCTCCCCAAATAGGTTCCAGAATGAGAGCATCGTGAATGAGCCATGGGGCTCTGTCTGCTGTTCAGAGTTGAGGTTAGTATCGTCTCCCATCCTTGCCAACCTTTGGCATTGCCAGTCTTTTCATTTCTGATACATGGTGGTGTTTCACTGGGATTTTAGTTTGTATTTCCCTGGTATAAGTAGGGCAACCACAAAATGTATCATCTATACCAAAAGCGAAAGGGGGTGTTTTTAAAATTTTAGTGAGTTAAGCAGAGTAAACTGGGACTATTACCAGGATATATGGTCCTCTGGCACACTAACGAGGTTAAACACTTTTTCATATGTTTATTGGCCATTTGGGTGTCCTCTGAGAATTTTTCTATTGGGTTCTTTTTTTCACAGATAATAGGAGTGCTTAATCTAGTCTCCTTGCATTTTGATGAATATATATTCATTTTTGTATATTCATATATATGTATTTCATAAGAATATATATTCTTATGAAATAAATTACCTTAGTAAACTACCACTACTGTATTTTATATATTGGAGTTTGGCATAATACATTTCTAAATGCTTGAAAATCAGTGCTCTAGAATCATGCAGTTAAAAGGCACTGTACTTTGCTTTTATCCAGATCATATGGTAAACCAATCCGTCCATTGTGGCATATTAAGACTTTCACTCAGTCTCATTTTTCTCATTGAAAGACTTTCTTCTAAATAAGTGTTGTTCTTTGTTTTTAACTATGAAATATTTCAATTGAAATTGAAAATTTTCTATTGACATTATAGAATATAACAATAAACATTCTTGAACATTTTGCCATATTTGCCTGTTTTATTATGCTTTGTTTTGTTTGGAAATAAAACATTACGGATACAGTTGAAACTTCTAGCCTGTCATTTCCCAATCCCATTCCATTCTTTCTACTACAGAGCAAACCTCTTTAATATATTCTGGTTTTCATTTCATACAGCTTTAATAATATTGCAACTTATATATATAGTTATATATAGTAAAGTTTTAATATATATGCAGTTTTATATTTATGATAACCATTCTGTACCTTTTTTTTTTTTTTGCCAAGCCATCTTTTTTGAGATTTGTCCATATTGATACACCTAGTTGTAATTAATTCATTTTAAACTGGTAGGTTAGTTGTCACCGTTGCATGACTATATCACTATTTATTCGTTCTCCTGTTAATAGACATTAAGGCCATGAACCTCCTCGGTTAATTACAACGCAATAATAAATGAGACGCCTTGTTCACAAGTGTAAGTTTTCTCTGAGGGTTATACCTATATGTAGAATAGCTGCTTCACAGAGAATACTCAGATACAAAATTATAAGATATTGTCAAAGAGTACTCTCCAAAGTGTTCTCCTTAGCATTATATGTTCTCTACATTGTATGAGGATTACAACAGCTCCATGATCTCTACAGCACTTGGTATTGTTCATTTTTGCCTCTCTGATGGGCATGATATTATAGCTCACTTTCCCTTTAATTTATATTTCCCAAATTACTTGTTAGTTTGAACATCTTTTCTTATGTTTAATTGTCCATTTTTAACTCCCTCTTCTTAGAATTACCTTTCTGTTTCTTTTGCCCATTTTCTCTTGGGTTGTCCTTTTCTTCTTAATTTGTAAGATTACTTCATGTAAAGCTTTATATAAAGAGTCTCTTTAATATTTTTTGTCAGTTACATGCCTAACAAATATCTCCTTCTCTTCTGTGACTTCTCTTTTAACTTTCTGATAGTGCCTTCTATTGAACATTTATTTTAAGTGTTAACGTAGTCAAATATATCAGTCTTCATGCTTTTTGTGGTATCTCTACCAATTTCTTTCCTACTTTAAGGTTATACAGATATTTTCCTATATTTTCATCTAAAACCTTACTTTTTTTTTCATTTCATATTTAGGCCTTGAATATACCTGGAATGGTTTTTGTATAGTTTGAGGTAAGGATTTACTTTTTTTATATGTGGCTAACCAATTGTCCCAGGAAAAAAAAAATTGAATAGTCTCTCCTTTCTTCTACTTATGTGAAATGCACACACATTGTCTGTTTCCAGGCTCTCAATTTTTCTAACCGGTTGCTACAGTATATAATAGGCCTTGAGATATGATAGCACAAGTCCCCCCCATGTTGTTAACCTTCACAGTTTTCCTATTTTTCAAAGTTTGCTGTTTAATGTTAGTTTTCAGATTGAGTACCACAAAATATCCTTATAACACCTGATTAGAATTACATTAAATGTATGGATTAATTTGAGGAGAATTGCCATCTTTACAATACTGAGTTGTTTTAGTCACATACGTTATCTATCTCTCCATGTATTCAGTTTTCTTTTGTGTCCTTCAGTCTTTGGTAATTTTCTCCATGAAAATTCTGCACATTCTTTGTTAGATTTATTTCTATCTACCTTCTATTTTTGGTTCTTATTGTAAAAGGGATCTTTCAATCTATTTCACTTTCTATCTGTACAGAAAGTTTTTGATATTTTTATGTTGATCTTATAGTCAACAATCAATGTTGCTAAACGCTTATTATTTCTAAGAATTTACTTGTAAATTCTTTTTAATTTTCTAGGAGTGAATCCTATCACTTACAAATAAGGATAGTTTGATCTCTCCCTTTTTACCATTTTTCTTTGACTTGTCTCATTCATTGGCTAGAATCTCAAGTACCAAGTTCAAAAGAAATGTTGACTAAGGGCATCCTTGTGTTCTTCCTGACTTTAATGAACATGATTCTAAGGTCTCACTGTTATATGACATTCCTGTGGAAGTTTAGTAGACACACTTTATTAGGGAAAGGAAATCTCCTCTATCCATATTGTATAATCATTATAATTGAGAATTGTTATTAAATTTCATCAGATGCTTTTTCTGCATCTTTTGAGATAATTTTTAAATTTAATCTATTAATGTATGTACCTTTTAATAGATTTTTGGATGATAAATTATCCCTATATTCCTGGCCATGGCCTTGGTTTAATTTTGAAGTGCTGGAATCAGCTTATTTAAGCTTTTTTTTAATTTGAAATTTGTGTAAAAATTAAAATGACCCAAAACATTTTTTCTTATGCTGCTTTTGTCTGGCTTAAGTGTCAAAATTCTCCTAGTGTTATAACACAAGCTAAGTGGGTTTCCTGGGTTTGTTTGTTTGTTTAATTCTTTGATACTATTTATATAACATAAAATTATCTGTTTTGAACATGTTATTTTAAATTTCAGATAAATCATCTGGGCCTGTATACTTTGGAGAAGAGAAGACTTTTGACTTGGCATTAAATATCTGCAGTAATTGAAATGTAATCAGGTTTTCTATTTCCTTTGTGTCAATGTTAATAATTTATATTTTTCTAAAAAGTACAGATTTCACTTGTTTTCAATTTATTAACACCAACTTGTTGGTGATATTTCCTTGTTATTTTTAAAAATCATAACTGTAGTTATTCCCCTTTTTGTTCCTAACAGCATAATGATTAAAAGTATAGGCTCTGGGGTCAGACTCCTAAAATCAAAGCCTAACTCTATCACTTATTAGTTTTGCAGCCTAAACAAAAATACCTTACTTACCTGTGCTTAGTTTTTCACAATATTCTAGCTTCATTTTAAACTCTACAGACAACTACTATCCCTTCTCAGTAAATGGAAGCTCATGCTCCCTTGTCCTCTGACATCTATTGTGACCGAGGTAAAGTCTGATGGCCACTCCTTTGTGAAAGTCTTTCTGATTGGTAGTCTGAAGGTTTTATTCCTTATTCTTGTATTACAGGCTGAGTTGTACGCTCCTCAAAATTCATATTGTTCAAGCTCAACATTTCAGAATGTGACTGCATTTGGAGATAGAGCCAATAATGAGATGATTAAGTTAAAAATAGGCCATTAGGGTGGACCTAATCCAACCTTCTTGATATCCTTATAAGAAAGAGATTGAGACACAGATAAGCACTGAGCAAAGATGTGTGAAGATACAGTGAGAAGGCGGCCATTTGCAAGCCAAGGAGAGAGACCTCAGAAGAAACCAACTCTGCTGGCACCTTGGTCTTGGATTTCTAGCCTTCAGATTGGTATGAAAATTAATTTCTCTTGTTAAGCCACCTAGTCTGTGATACTCTGTTATGGCAGCCCTAGCAAACTAATACACCTTGATACTCTGCAGTTTCACCATCATGTGTCTACTTATTAACTTATTTTTATTCATTCTGGGATTAGTACTCAGGGTACTCAAAGACCTATGTCTTTCTTCAATTCTGGTACATTTTTTAATTATCACCTTTCAAAATATTGATTCTCCACCATTACCTCTCTTTTATTCTTCTTGAATTTCCTATTAAAGATATTTTGGAGCATTGCAATTGATTCTCCATTTTCTTAACTGCTCTTTTTTTCCTTAAACATTTTTTCATTTTTACCAGATCTCGTTTCATAATTTCTTGCCCTTTTCAATGAAAATCATTCTTTCATTTATCTCTTTGAGCATTCTCTGTTAATGTCTTAGACTACTTCATGGAGAAATCTCATGTTCAGTTTGGTTTGTTATAAGTGTATTACTGAACTTTTGATTTCTTCATTTCTTTTGGAAATTTGGTTTGCAGCCTCCTTTTCAGTGAGCAGATATCTCCCCGCCAACCTTCACATTTTATGTATCCAGCAAAGAGAGTATGCAGCAAAGCTTCACTACATTTGAGTTCATAAAATAAATTTATACAAATAGAATATATTTTAATAGTTTGCGTATTAGAGTTCTATATAAGTTTTATGCCTAAAAGAAGTATCTCTTTGCAAAAAAGAAAGTTTGAAAATGACTGTAGTCTACTAAGATTTCCAGCCCCAGGGAATACAACTTTCCTTAGAGAACTCCCTCTAAGAATGCTGTAATGAGTGTTTTAGGCACGTTTCAGCTATTGGGAGAAGCTCAAGGTTTCTCCCACCTGATTTCACTATTTCCTGAGGAGGGAACATGCCAGCACCGTGCTTGAGATGGTTCTACACAAAATGATGTCAAGTCCAGCATGGAAACTGGAAATGCCTGTAAGGCCAGTCTCATGCTCTATCTCATTCATGAGCATAAAATTCTCTCCCTTTCACATCTGACTTTAGGATTATGCTTTATTGGCTCTTGTTCCTATTTAGACTTATTTTACCTTGAACTTAACTTTTGGCTTTTCATCTTCCACCTGAACCTAGACAGGCAAATGGTAGGCTCACCGCTGACACATGCTCCAACCTAGCTCATCCCAACCCCTGGGATTCGAGACCAAAGCCCCATAACAACAAACAGGCTGAATTTTCCCAGACTGTTTCCTCTGTTCTCTTCTCTTTAGAACCTATAGTAGCAATTGTGATAGAGTTGAACATTAGGGTTTAGGGGTAAGTGTTCTATTTTCCTCTCCAGCTCTCTAACAGAAGTCTTAATACTTAGCAAATGCACGTTCCTTGGAAATGGAGCCAAAAGTCACCCCACGATTCCCTGCCCTGTCACTTCCTCCATAAGAGACATAGCAGAATACCTGAAGGACACCTGGTCCAGACCTTGCCCCAGTCCTGGAGAATCCACCATGCAGGTTCTGGCAGGGCCACTGCCGAGAATTGACGACGGGAAGGTCCCAGGACTCGCTGCCACTCAGTTCCTCACTCTCAGATCAAGGAGTTGCTAGGAGCGTCCAGTCCTTTTCAAATACCCTCAATGATTCATCCCAGGAACAGAAGCAAACAAGTTATTTTCACAAAATTATTCTGTTTTTCATTAACATTCTCCCACAATGCTCACCACTCCCTAATCTCTCTCTGGACTCTAGAGATCTTTTTTCCGGAAAGTATCCAGGAGGTATATACAATTCTGTAACCAAACTGCCAAGAATGCCCTACACTCCTCTAAAACACTGAAAGCCTCCTACGGCGCCCCTAAAGACTGCCCCTGCCCCTGCTGCGCGCTGATCTCTTCTCACGTGGAAGTCCACAAGACAACCCACAGAAGCCCACTGTCACCTCAAGCAAGCACAAAGGTGGCGTAGGAAAAAGAAGAAAAAAAAGGTGGCGTAGGACATGTTCAGAGACATGGTTTCTGAGAAGCAAGAGAGGAAAAATACTTCCTGAACCCCAAACTAGTCATTACCCCAAACCTGTAATGATGTGATGGTGTCGGTCTCTTGGGGGATTGTTGGAAGGACTAAGTGAAATAATATAAGTGCTTGGCAGAGAAGGTGCTCTGAAAATGGGATTATTTTCACTCTACCCACAACTGGAACCCTTTGCCCATATAGCAGAATGGGAAACAGGACAATTCTTAAAGCAGAGCTACCTGTCTGTAATGGAGAGGACACTTAACCAGCCTGTATTAAACATTTCCTACATGCCAGCCACTCTTTTAAGCACTTTGCATAAGTGGTTCTTATCTGCCACCTTAAAGACCACAGCTCAGAGGCAGAGGGTGGTTTATCCAAGTCACCCAAAGCCAGCCAGCTAGAAACCGCAGAGACAGGTCCAGGTTAAAAGAATAGGATGCAAATGCCAGAGTAAGTAAAACTATGTGCAGAAGCTTAGAAAAGTATAAATATATAAGGGAATGAGGTTCGTTTGAGGACAGAGAAGATTTAGGTGTGGGGAATGGCCTAAATGGTATGGGACTGACATAGATGACTTAGATATTTTGGTCAAAAGTCATTGTAGGATGGACTTGAGGACATGGGGAGGGGGAAGGGTAAGCTGTGACGAAGTGAGAGAGTGGCAGGGACATATATACACTACCAAATGTAAATTAGATAGCTAGTGGGAAGCTGCCGCATAGCACAGGGAGATCACCTCTGTGCTTTGTGACCACCGAGAGGGGTGGGATAGGGAGGGTGGGAGGGAGGGAGACGCAAGAGGGAAGAGATATGGGAACATATGTATATGTATAACTGATTCACTTTGTTGTAAAGGAGAAACTAACACACTATTGTAAAACAGTTATACTCCAATAAAGATGTTAAAAAAAAAAGTCATTGTAGGAATATATAAAGATGCAGAAAGGCAGTTGGGGATGTGGGCACAGAAGCACTGCATACCTAAGTACAATTTGATTGGAGCATCAATAGTGAACCAAGAGTTCAGTTTTAAGTCATTCTGGGCTAAATTATACGTTTATGAATGGACATCAGAAGTTCACTTTGAATGTATATTTACTTGATTCTGTGCCCACATGAAAGGCTGCAATTAGCTTAAAGTGAAAAGTTTTGAGGAGTTCCAAGGACAGAACATTTCTCTCAGAAGGGTCTGTGTCTTTAACAGAGTGAATTTGCAAACAGCCCCAGGCAAATGCCAAGTACGCCAGCATCACAAGACTTTCCTTAGGAAGTATCAGCTTGGTTGTGTCAAGTCCTCAAGACAGACATAATTATCTCTACCATGATGCTATTTCATAACAATACCATACATAGCTTTGGATTTAGCTTAGGAGAGAGCACACAACTGGTTTGGGGCTCAACAATAGTGTATGATTACCAAGACCACTCCCTTACACCTTTAATTTTTTTACGATTCCCCAGAACAAATGTATAGTGGTTTCTCTGGCTGTCTAGCAAGAAACCTGGTGCCCCCTAAGCCACCCTGGCACAACCTCTGAAAGTTTTTAAGATGAGCTGAAGTCAAGGAAAAACCGATCTGAGCAATTAAAAGACACATAAACAAAAGATCACGTACCAAGATGATTTGAAACCCTTTAGTAAAACCATTGTAAATTGTGCTTTGGGGAGAACAAAACCATAAAATATTATAACAAGTAAACACATTATTGTATTATACGTAATCTCAGAGCCATGGACTTTCCCAATTCTGCTTCTTTAATTTTCTATAATCTTTATTATTTTTTGCTTGACAAAAGCCCTGAGAAGGCAGTCTTTGAAACAATGATATTTGTTACAATGTGGGGCAGTGACATAACACAACAAGCTTGAAAGTGACCCACTACAAAATCCAAGGAGGAACCCCTCTTTGTTGTATACCATGTAAATACACACACACACACACACACACACACACACACAAAAAAAAAAAAAAAAAAACCTCCCCACCTTTCTTCACTGAGCTGAGTGTATTTGTTGGGCTAATAGGGGTAAGTTCTTGAGCAGGAAGGACGGGTGTGCTCTTTGTGGAACAGAGGAGGAAGCTATCATGAGGCAAGAGAGGGCAGCAAGGAGGTTGCACCAGGAATAAGAGGGCACAGCCACATACCCTGTCAGCAAAGGGAGGGACACACAAAAGCCTCTCACTCCCACCCACTGGGAGGGCCCCTCACATGGGCCTGGAAAAAACCAACCTTTGGATCCAGCATTGCCCAGGGTCACCAATGGCTTTCAACCCACCATTGGGTAGACTAAAGCCAACCCAAAATTTAGAAGGGTGAGGCCATGGTGGAGCTCACTTATGACTAATATGAAGAGAAGTTTTCCCAAATCATACGTAAAGATCCTAGGTGAAGTCAGACAGGAAAATCACCAATAACAGAAATACTCAACTGAGTTTGGGAGGTTTACAAGGGGACAGTAAAACCAGTACTTGCTGAGACTCACTGAGCCATAAACTATGCTGGTCCCTCTATGACTACACTATTTAATGGCTACATTATTCAATGGTTATATTATTTAACTCTGAAGGAGAGAACAAATCCCTGGCTTCTACTAGAAAAGTACAAAAAAGTCCAGATTTCCTCAAGGGTAGGCCAGCCCCAAAGCCCTCCTCAGGACATGCCAACCCAATAACATATTGACAGTCAAGTCACATACCAAAATTCCCTGCACATGGATTATAAGTGCTCTCCATCTTCCTTTTTGTGGGGTCAGAACTAAATGCTGGAAGTCAGAGCATCAAGGTCAAGGAATACTTGCTACCATCAATTTAAAAAACCAGAGTTCCTAGATGGAATTATAAAAGGTCCTTCCCATTTCCAGACACCCTCTAGCACCAGATGTCATTGTCAATTTTATAGATGAGAAAACCGAGAATTAGAAAGGCTAAGTGCCTTGCCCAATTCAAACATATATATTCAGAAGGTGAGCCTTAATCACGTGACACTGTACAGTATCTAGGCATGAAATTTTTTTTTTTTTTTTCTTTTTTTTTGCGGTACAATGGGCCTCTCACTGTTGTGGCCTCTCCCGTTGCGGAGCGCAGGCTCCGGACGCGCAGGCTCAGCGGCCACGGCTCACGGGCCCAGCCGCTCCGCGGCAC
>NC_041219.1:95528072-95533614 GCF_002837175.3 Physeter macrocephalus
CCTGCATCGACAGGCGGACTCTCAACCACTGCGCCACCAGGGAAGCCCTAGGCATGAAATTTTTTATCCCTAAAGCAATAATTTATTGAACAGAACGTAGATTTGCTGGAACAGTCTGATGCAGCTTTCATAGGTCCCTAACTTAATCCCAGGGACTAGTTTTAGAACTGGAGGAATCTGATTCAATATTTGTAAGTCTTTATTTTAGTCTTACCTTTTAACCCCACAAAATCATGAGCCTGGTTCAGATTCCCTTGGGAGAAATCACTGGCGACTCTACCTCCTTACCTGAAGATCTTTTCTATTAACAAACTACAGTTGACACTTAATGTTCACAAAGACTAACATCATGAGAAATTATGAAGTCATATTTGCAAATGCCTCTGTAACATATAATTTTCTCTATAAAATGTAGTTTTTCATTCGCTCCTTCATTTAAGAAACATCTTATTGAAATCTTGCTACAGGCAGGCAATAAAATAAAACCAAACAATTTAAGTGACCCTTTTAGAGCAGAAAACAGCACAGCTGGGTTGAGATTGGATGCCAAGCAGTCAGCTAGGCTCATTCAGCAGTGAAGTGACTCATCTCAATGTACCAGCATCACTATGCATGCGTTAAAATCCCTGCTTCAGCAAAATTATAAATACTACATGCCATGCGTTTTAGGTCATTTGGTATGTAATTGAAACTACAAGTATTAAATCTATAAATGTCATAGATTCCTATACCTGGTGCTGGAGACTTAAATTCTAGTACTGTTTGGCTGTGTGGCACTGGGTCAATCATGACTTCTCTGTGTCTTCATTTACTCATTCTAGAGTTGAGGTTGATCATCTGTAAGATTGTTCCTGGCTCTAATTACTGATTCTATTAAGTATTCTATTAAGGGCAGCTTAGGAATTGCGAATTTTAATTTTAAGGGCTGTCATAGTCTGTTCAGGTTTTTATAGCAAAATACCATAGGCTAGTTGGCATATAAACAACAGAAATTTTTTTCTCACAGTTCTGGAGGCTGGGAAGTACATGTATAAGGCACAAATTTGGTGTCTGGTGAGGCCCTTCTTCCGGGTTCACAGATGGCCATCTTTTCACTGTGTCCTCACATAGTGGAAGGAGTAAGGGAGCCCTTTGGGGCCTCTTGTATAAGGCCACTAATCCCACTCATGAGGGTTGCATTCTCAGGGAGTGGCACGATATACTTAAAGTGATGAAAGGGAAAAACCGACCACCAAGATTACTCTACCCAGCAAGGATCTCATTCAGATTCGATGGAGAAATCAAAAGCTTTACAGACAAGCAAAAGCTAAGAGAATTCAGCACCACCAAACCAGCTTTACAACAAATGCTAAAGGATGTTCTCTAAGTGGGAAACACAAGAGAAGAAAAAGACCTACAAAAAAAACAAAAACAATTAAGAAAATGGCAATAGGAACGTACATATTGATAATTACCTTAAATGTAAATGTATTAAATGCTCCAAACAAAAGATACAGACTGGCTGAATGGATACAAAAACAAGACCCATATATGCTGTCTACAAGAGACCCACCTCAGACCTAGGGACACATACAGACTGAAAGTGAGGGGATGGAAAAAGATATTCCATGCAAATGGAAATCAGAAGAAAGCTGGAGTAGCAATTCTCATATCAGACAAAATAGACTTTAAAATAAAGACTATTACAAGAGATAAGGAAGGACACTACATTATGATCAAGGGATCAATCCAGGAAGAAGACATAACAATTGTAAATACATATGCACCCAACATAGGAGCACCTCAATATATAAGACAACTGCTAACAGCCATAAAAGGGGAAATCTACAGTAACACAATGATAGTGGGGGACTTTTAACACCCCACTTACACCAATGGATAGATCATCCAGACAGAAAATTAATAAGGAGACACAAGCCTTAAATGACACATCAGACCGGATGAGGGTTGCATTCTCATGACCTAATCACCTCCCAGAGGCCCATCATATGAATGGACCAGATACCATCCAAATACCATGAAATACCATCAAATACCGTCCACTTCCAAATACCATCATATGAATTTTAGAACACAAATTTTCAGTCTATATCAAGGAGATTTATTTGTTAGGAGTGATGTACACATTGTCCCCTCAATTCATTTTCATAAAAAACATATTTTTTATTCTCTTCAGGGACTAATCTCTTAAACTTTGTCTCTACAATTGTAAAATCTGGAAAGATAGTGCTTTTGATTGTGTATAATAGAGAAGCAGCAGCTGCAGCAGCCATACCAATCAAGCAAGTAAGCATTTCATGGTTTCCATGAAACCAAGTAGCCAAAATATATATTTTTATAATCACCTGTACTAAGTTTTCATGGAAGGCAAGGTATACAGTTCTTCAATCCATAAAAAATTACTTTAAAATATCTCAGCCTTTGGACCATACTGTTATCATATTTCTCTCTCATGGCTTATAATTGTTTTTAAGTGTGTGAGTGAGATCTATTTCTGGATCATCATTTTCCAAATCAGTCCCACAATTACTGTTGCAGGTTTGCTACTAACTGCTCTACAATGCCTTTCTCAAGCTTGCATAATGCTGGTGATAAACTGCTGCCAATAATTAATATTCATTGGCTGCCCACAATATGTCCACAAAACCATATGTGCAGCGCAAGCTTTCTAGCATCATGGACTCAGACAATATGTTTCCTGTAGCAAGACAGTCAACTACAAATGAGGGGATCACCTTCAAATGTGAGTTTAAAGCATTAGACACAAACTAGTCTTTCTGGGAATGAGATAACAGCTCACTGACATGGGCTTTTAAAGTTTTTTTTACTTAGTTGCCAATGTTTAAAAACTGGGATATGCAACATTTTAAAAATCTGGATTTCTTGCTTCACATGATTTAGATGATCTGGCAACAACAAAGCCTACCCAACGATGGGCTGGAATTGACTAACCTCTTGGATGGGCTTCACTACTTCCCTACTCCATCGATTTACAATTTGTTCTGATAGACATTAAGTCTTCAATCCCATTTAAACCTATTTTTAAATAATCTATTGGGAAGAAATATGAACATCCTGGCCTAAGGTAACACAGAGTCCTTCACATGTGGTTCATGGCCCGTGCCTGGCACAGAGCAGGCAAGCAGAAATGTTTGCTGGACCAAATTGAATGGAATACAGTACACAGGAGGGAAAGTGGATACTGAGTTTAGCATTTTGTGACCACTGAAAAACTTAGAAACAACAAATTTCGATCAGATTATAACCATGGATAAAGGCTTCTTTGCCACATTGGCATCGGGTGGCAGTGTCCTGTTGCCTCTCCCAAACATGCTGTGTGGGCTTCGCTGGTGACGCAGTGGTTGAGAATCCGCCTGCCGATGCAGGGGACACGGGTTCGTGCCCCAGTCCGGGAAGATCCCACATGCCGCGGAGCGGCTGGGCCCGTGAGCCATGGGCACTGAGCCTGTGCGTCGGAGCCTGCGCTCCGCAACGGGAGAGGCCACAACAGTGAGAGCCCACATACCGAAAAAAAAAAAAAAAAAAAAACATGCTGTGCACTCAAGGGCCTGGGTACCACATGCAGGACAAAACACTCTCATTAGATTAATGGCCTCTCCCAAACATCCAAAGGTCTTCAGTCGACACCAGTATTAAAGCCATGTTGGTGGCAATAGGGGCCAAGGGATTTGGGATTGTATTTTTCATCTGATTCCTGCTGCAAGTAGTGCCTGCCTTATCATGGAAAAATTAGGAAGTGTTCCTAGCACTGTCCCCTGATCTACTGAGGGGACCAAACTGACCCCCAAGTTCTACAGACTTGTTGCATCAATGGCTCCCACAGCTTAATGCAAGCAGCACATGTGTGCCCACACCCCCACACACACACACATTTTCATGTGCTGAGGTTGTGTATTTCAGGACTGGAACAATGGCACAGAAATGGGCCATACAGATGTTCTGTTCATGGCTTTCTGGCCAGGAAGTTTCCCCTGAAGTGATACATTTATTACATACTGGTTATGCAAGAATTTCCAGCCTAGATAAAATCTCTGTATTTGCAAGGGACATTGAATTAAGACACAACAGCACTCTGGGCTTCTATTTCCTTATCTGTAAAAAGACAGCTCAGCGGTTCTCAAATATTTTAGTGGAAAAAATGGCAAAACATTTCTTCCCTAAATAAATCCTACTCAGAAAGACAATATATAAAACAAAAGCTGACCTGTTCTTGTTGAAAGGGACCAAGCCTTCCTTTCTGCCCCCTTCCCCAACACCCATACCCTGGGAAACTCTGAAACCCACTGCACTAAATGATGTCAAAGGTTCCTTCCAGTCCTGAACTTCTATAACTCTGTAAGTCCTGTATATGGTTAGGTACACCTGTAACCCATGTAATATAGGATACAATAGGACTGTAATAGAGAAGAACAGATCTGACTCCATATTAGATCTGCTTCTTTTACTTTAACCTTTGTATTCTATTGCTTTTGCATCCAGTTAAGAATGTTGCCTATAGCCTGAAATATACAGGAAAGTCCATTCTCAAGGCTCTGACTTTTAAGGGTATAACACTTTTCCATGCATATAAAGATAAAAGTTGCAGAACAGAGACTATCATTTGTCTCATTGGAGGTTTACAGGAACATCGTGACCTGACCTACGGAAAGGCTTCAAGAACAAAGGATTCCTACATCAAGAAGTCTGCAACAACCAATCTCACCCCTCCCTCACCTGGCCTTTAAAAATGCCTTGTTCATCATCAGAAAATCTACAATCAACAAATGCTGGAGAGGGCGTGGAGAAAAGGGAACCCTCTTGCACTGTTGGTGGGAATGTAAATTGATACAGCCACTAAGGAGAACAGTATGGAGGTTCCTTAAAAAACTAAAAATAGATTTACCATGTGATCCAACAATCCCACTACTGGGCATATACCCGGAGAAAACCATGATTCAGAGAGACACATGCACCCCAGTGTTCATTGCAGCACTATTTACGGTAGCCAGGTCATGGGGCCGGCCTAAATGCCCATCGACAGACGAATGGATGGAGAAGTTGTGGTGCATATATACGGTGGAGTATTACTCAGCCATAAAAAGGAACAAAATTGGGTCATTTGTTGAGATGTGGATGGATCTAGAGACTGTCATTCAGAGTGGAGTGAATCAGAAAGAGAAAAACAAATATCGTATATTAATGCATGTATGTGGAACCTAGAAAAATGGTACAGATGAGCTGGTTTGCAGGGCAGAAGTTGAGACACAGATGTAGAGAACAAACGTATGAACACCAAGGGGGGAAAGCCGCGGGGTGCTGGTGGTGGTGGTGGTGTGGTGGACTGGGCGATTGGGATTGACATGTATACACTGATGTGTATGAAATTGATGACTAATAATAACCTGCAGTATAAACAAACAAACAAACAAAACAACTAATACTAAACTTTCATTGGGTTATTTGTATGGAAATATGTTAATATAAATGTTTCAGACATTACATGAAATTTCTAAAAATCTTATATGTTCTGGTATAATGTTAT
>NC_041219.1:95533973-95541864 GCF_002837175.3 Physeter macrocephalus
AAAAATATACAAATCAATTTTCACTGCAAAGTAAAGGAGCTGTTACAGTGGAGGATTACTGGATTGAATGTGAATATTATGACATAGTGTGAGCATGTTTCGTGTTTGGTAATTGCAATCATTGTTGCTTTTGTTGTGGTCATCCATTTACAATGCTTGGTGTCAGTCTATTTATCTCTTGTAAAAATAAAATACAGTGTGTGTGTGTGTGTGTGTGTGAAAAAAAGCAAAAAAAAAAAACAAAATATATATATATATATAATCCTATCTCCCTTTTTTATATAGAATCATTATGTTCTTTTTAATTTATTTTATTGAAGTACAGTTGATTTACAATATTGTGTTAATTCCTGCTGTACAGCAAAGTGGTTCAGTTTCATATTTTTCATATTCTTTTCCTTATGGTTTATTACAGGATAGTGAATATATTCAATAGTTCCCTGTGTTATACAGTAGGACCTTATTGTTTATCCATTCTCTATATGATAGTTTGCATCTGCTAATCTGCAACTCCCAATCCATCCCTCCCCCACCCACACTTCCCCTCAGCAACCACAAGTCTGCATGTCTGTTCTCTATGTCTGTGAGTCAGTTTCTGTTTCCCAGATAAGTTCATTTGTGTCATATTTTAGATTCCACATATAAGTGATATCATATGGTATTTGTCTTTCTCTTTCTGACTGACTTCGCTTAGTATGATGGTCTCTAGGTCCATCCATGTTGCTGCAAATGGCATTGTTTCGTTCCTTTTTATGGCTGAGGAGTATTCCATTGTGTGTATGTGCCACATCTTCTTTGTCCATTTGTCTGTGGATGGACATTTGGGTTGCTTCCATATCTTGGCTATTGTGAATGGTGCTGCTATGATCATTGGGTGCACGTGTCTTTTTGAATTATGGTTTTGTCTGGATATATGCCCAGGAGTGGGATTGCTGAATGGAATCATTATATTATTTATGCCTTCAAACTTCCATATTAGAAGCACATTAATTGCATAATACATACCTATAAAAATGGCCACAGTGAAAATTTATGACGATACTAAAGGCTGTTTAAGCCGTGGAGCAACTGGATCTCTCATTCATTGCTGGTGGGAGTGCAAAATAGTACAATCACTTGAGATATTGGTGCAGTATTTTCTTTTATACTATTATATCACACAACAATTGATGCAACTTTCCCACTCAAGATAGTTGCTTTTCAGGAATAAAAACTTACATTCATAAAACCTGCAGGTAGAAATGCTTCTTAGAAGCTCAATTTATAATTGCCAAAACCTGGATGGTACTCCAACATCCTTCACTGCATGAATGGATAATCAACAGGACCCGTTACTACAATGGGATACCCCTCAAAAATAAATGGAACATGGTTTTCTTTAAATCTAATTTCAATTTTAACAAGTGTAAATTTACTGTATGTATTAGAAAAGTTATAACATGTAAACAATAATAATATTGGATTGGCCAAAATGTTCATTCTGTTTTTTCCATAAGATGGCTCTAGTAGCACTTGGTTGTCTTTAACTTCATTCGAAACAATTTTGTTAGATTGTATTGTGACAGCTGTTATATCAGTGTGCATTCAAAACAAACTTATCAAAATTGGTGAATTTTTGTGTAGCCATTTTAATATTGAAGATGGAAGAAAAAAAGCAACATTTTCGGCATATTATGCTTTAATATTTCAAGAAAGGTGAAAAAGCAACTGAAATGCAAAAAAAAAGATTTGTGCAGTGTATGGAGAAGGTTCTGTGACTGATCGAACATGTGAAAAGTGGTTTGCGAAGTTTCGTGCTGGAGATTTCTCGCTGGATGATGCTCCACGGCCGGGAATACCAGTTGAAGTTGATAGCGATCAAATCAAGACATTAATTGAGAACAATCAATGTTATACCACTCCGGAGGTAGCCGATATACTCAAAATATCCAAATCAAGCATTGAAAATCATTTGCACCAGCATGGTTATGTTCATCACTTTGATGTTTGGGTTCCACATAAGTTAATGGAAAAAAACCTTCTTGACCATATTTCCACATGCGATTCTCTACTTAAACATAATGAAAATGTTCCGTTTTTAAAACAAGTTGTGACAGGTGATGAAAAGTGGATACTGTACGATAACATGGAATGGAAGAGATCATGGAGCAAGCGAAATGAACCAACCACACCAAAAGCCAGTCTTCATCCAAAGAAGGTGATGTTGTGCATATGGTGGGATTGTAAGGGAGTCCGCTATTATGAGCTCCTTCTGGAAAACCAAATGATTAATTCCAACAAGTACTGCTCCCAAGTAGACCAACTTCAAGCAGCACTCGTCGAAAATCGTCCAGAATTAGTCAACAGAAAACGCATAATCTTCCATCAGGATAACACAAGACCGCATGTTTCTATGAGGACCAGACAAAAACTGTTACAGCTTGGCTGGGAAGTTCTGATTCATTCACTGTATTCACCAGACATTGCACCTTTGGATTTCCATCTATTTCGATCTTTACAAATTTCTCTTAATGGAAAAAATTTTAATTCCCTGGAAGACTGTAAAAGACACCTGGAACAGTTCTTTGCTCAAAAAGATAAAATGCTTTGGGAAGATGGAATTATGAAGTTGCCTGAAAATGGCAGAGGGAGGGTAGTGGAACAAAAAGGTGAATACATTGTTCAATAAAGTCCTTGATGAAAATGAAAAAAAAAATGCCTTGCTGAAACCCTTTGAGGAGTTCAGGGTTTTGGGGGACATGAGCCACCCATTCTCCTTGCATGGCCCTTCAATAAACCTTTCTCTGCTCAAAACTCCCACGTTTTGGTATTGTTTGGCCTCTCTGTGCATCAGGCACGTGAACTTGTGTTCGGTAACAGGACTACACAGTAGTACCTTTTAGATGATTTAGTCAGGTATTGGCAGGAAACATGGCTTTTCACAGAAAGTTGTAGAGATTTCAAGCTTTGGCTCAATGGAGGATATGTTTCAGCTCAGTTACCCTTGTGCCAAAAGCAGCGGTTCACAAACCTTCCCACCACTAGAGCCTGGAGGGAAGGGAGAGCTCAGAGAGCAGGAGCCCCAGCCCGACCAAGCACAGAGATGGAATTAGAGAACAGAGGGCAGAACAAACCACACAGAAATAATACGCCATGCCAAACACTGCTTTATCAAGACATTTCTGCCTTTATCCACACCATTCACACATTTACCTATTTTCTGTGAAAACTAAGATACTGTGAGGGGAATCCATAGCATATACTGTACTTGATGTTTAATAAATAGTATTACTATCTGAATTTTCCACCTTTGGAGTCTGGATAGAGGTGTCATGCTTTCATTTTCATAGGAAAACCTATAAAATATGCCATCTATTTACTCAACCATATGAAGAATCAAAGGTCAGCTGAGCATACCACATTAGCATAAAGATTCTAATTTATCTTTTCTACAAATGGAAAAATTACCAAATTTGGAATATCACCAAATACTCCCTTCTTTGGACAGTAGCTTGGACATGAGAACACTGGGTGGCTGAATATATTCTTTTTGAGAATACATTTGGGTAGAGACTTTTAAATATAAAACCTTCGTCAAGTCAAAAGTGGATTCTGCATAAAATATTCATTCCACATTCTGAAATGTATTATAAATGCAAAATGGAATATTTTTAAGTAATTGTATTCCAGAAATTTCTTTTTATACTCAGATACACTGTTTTTTGAGATCCCATTTAATCAGAAGAAAACTAAAATAAGAATTCTAAAGGTGGAAATGTTGGAGTGTAATTTTTGCTATCATTTAAAATATGCTTTGTTAAAACTCTAAAAATGTAGAAAAATGTAAATTGTACTGTATTTCACAGTGGGCCAATAATCAAAACAATTTAACTGCAAATATTGTAATTAAAGTAACAACAGATTACCCCATCTAGAAATTGCTCTGTCTTCTTTGCAGTGCTGCCTTGCTTATCTCCTTAATAAGAATTCCTATTCATTCACTCTGAAAATGCTGCACTTTAAAACAATAACACAGAGAGACTATCATTAATGGTTAAAAGAAAATAGGGAAGTTTTGAAGATGCTGCCTGGCTTTGAAGTATAATTGCAAAGACCTTGCAAAGAAATAACATTAGTTTTATTAAGACTACCAGGCAGTTAATTCTTACTCTCCTTTCCCCTAATTTAATTCCATCACTGTTACTTCCTCTAAAACTTATTTGATATAACTTTCAAAAAGTTGTCCTAAGGTAGGTTCAGGCACTGAGATTTTCAAGATTATGAATTTGATCACCACCCCAGGAACATGGTATAGAGCTTGGAGAATACTGGCACAGTCAGCGGACTGGAGGCACCGTACTGCCTGCTGGTCTGCCCTTCCAGCCTCAACTGCTTGTGACAGTATGAAACTTCCCTGCTAATGGGACCCGCATTAAATGAAGTTTTCAAATTCTCAAAAATAATATTATGAGGGCTTTCCTGGTGGCTCAGTGGTTGAGAGTCCGCCTGCCAATGCAGGGGACACGGATTCGTGCCCCGGTCCGGGAAGATCCCACATGCCATGGAGCGGCTAGACCCGTGAGCCATGGCCGCTGAGCCTGCGTGTCCAGAGCCTGTGCTCCGCAATGGGAGAGGCCACAACAGTGAGAGGCCCGTGTACCACACACACACACACACAAATAATAATAATAATAATAATAATAATATGGAACATATTTTCCAGAAACAATTGTTCCATCTTCTTCTCCAGTTCACCTGGATCAGAAGTAGCACATGTGTCTGGCATAAATGGCGAGCTGCCTAGAGCAATTCCAGGGAATGGTGGGTTAATGGTACTTGGTTGAAGTTAATGCTGTGAATTCCTTCCAGCAGGTAGTTTCTCCTCAGGAAATGTCCTGATCCTCTGTCATTTTTTCCTAAATCTTGCAACAGAAGGTCTCTCTTAAAATCTTTGAGCTGTCAATACCTGGATGTCTTCATGTAGTTGCTTAGGAGACATTGACAAATATTTCTCAGATCTAGGAAAATCTCTGGTTTCTCCTCTAGTGTTGCTGGCACCACCAAAGATTCACAGCAAATCTCATCAGTCATATTTGATAACTCCAAAATATATATATGACCAGTCTAATAGTGATTTGTTTCTGGTTGTTGTTGTTCCTGGTTTTTGTTTTGGGGGCATTTTGTTTTGTTTTGTTTTGTTTGCCAAGGTGATTGATCACATAGACATTCCTGTCAACAGTTTCTATAGCTTTTCTGACTCAGGACACATGGAGCCCTGGGGTGAGACATGCCTTCCCACAGGATAATGTTAGAGAGATTTATGAATTTGTATGACTTCTTTTCTTCTTTTTTCCTCTTTTATTTTTTTATTGAATTTTTGAATTTTATTTATTTATTTTTATACAGCAGGTTCTTATTAGTTACCCATTTTATACATATTATTGTATATATGTCAATCGCAATCTCCAATTCATCCCACCACCATCCCCCGCCACTTTCCCCCCTTGGTGTCCATACATTTGTTCTCTACATATGTGTCTCTATTTCTGCCCTAAACCAGTTCATCTGTACCATTTTTCTAAGTTACATATATATGCATTAATATACGATACTTGTTTTTCTCTTTCTGACTTACTTCACTCTATATGACAGACTCTAGATCCACCCACGTCTCTACAAATGACCCAATTTCGTTCCTTTTAATGACTGAGTAATATTCCATTGTATATATATACCACATCTTCTTTATCCATTCGTCTGTCAATGGACATTTAGGTTGCTTCCATGACCTAGCTATTGTAAATAGTGCTGCAATGAATACTGGGGTGCATGTGTCTTTTTGAATTATGGTTTTCTCTAGGTATATGCCCAGTAGTGGGATTGCTGGGGCATATGGTAATCCTATTTTTAGTTTTTTAAGGAACCTCCATACTGTTCTCCATATTGGCAGTATTAATTTACATTCCCACCAACAGTGCAAGAGGGTGCCCTTTTCTCCACATCCTCTCCAGAAGTTACTGTTTGTAGATTTTCTGATGATGCCCATTCTAACTGGTATGAGGTGATACTCATTGTAGTTTTGATATGCATTTCTCTAATAATTAGTGATGCGAACAACTTTTCATGTGCTTCGTCGCCATCTGTATGTCTTCTTTGGAGAGATGTCCATTTAGGTCTTCTGCCCATTTTTGGATTGGGTTGTTTGTTTTTTTAATATTGAGGTGCATGGCCCATTCTAACTGGTATGAGGTGATACTCATTGTAGTTTTGATATGCATTTCTCTAATAATTAGTGACGCGAACAACTTTTCATGTGCTTCTTCGCCATCTGTATGTCTTCTTTGGAGAGATGTCCATTTAGGTCCTCTGCCCATTTTTGGATTGGGTTGTTTGTTTTTTTAATATTGAGGTGCATGAGCTGTTTATATATTTTGGAGATTAATCCTTTGTCCGTTGATTCATTTGCAAATATTTTCTCCCATTGTGAGGGTTGTATTTTCGTCTTGTTTGTAGCTTCCTTTGCTATGCAAAAGCTTTTAAGTTTCATTAGGTCCCATTTGTTTATTTTTGTTTTTATTTCCATTTCTCTAGGAGGTGGGTTAAAAAGATTCTTGCTGTGACTTATGTCATAGAGGGTTCTGCCTATATTTTCCTCTAAGAGTTTTATACTGTCTGGCCTTACATTTAGGTCTTTAATACAATTTGAGTTTATTTTTGTGTATGGTGTTAGGAAGTGTTCTAATTTCATTCTTTTCCATTTAGCTGTCCAGTTTTCCCAGCACCACTTATTGATGAGGCTGTCTTTTCTCCATTGTATATTCTTGCCTCCTTTGTCAAAGATAAGGTGACCACATGTGCGTGGGTTTATCGCTGGGCTTTCTATCCTGTTCCACTGATCTATATTTCTGTTTTTGTGCCAGTACCATACTGTCTTGATTACTGTAGCTTTGTAGTATAGTCTGAAGTCAGGGAGCCTGATTCCTCCAGCTCCATTTTTCGTTCTCAAGATTGCTTTGGCTATTCGGGGTCTTTTGTGTTTCCATACAAATTGTGAAATTTTTTGTTCTAGTTCTGTAAAAAATGCCAGTGGTAATTTGATAGGGATTGCATTGAATCTGTAGATTGCTTTGGGTAGTACAGTCATTTTCACAATGTTGATTCTTCCAATCCAAGAACATGGTATAGCTCTCCATCTATTTGTATCATCTTTAATTTCTTTCATCAGTGTCTTATAATTTTCTGCATACAGGTCTTTTGTCTCCTTACGTAGGTTTATTTCCAGGTATTTTATTCTTTTTGTTGCAATGGTAAATGGGAGTGTTTTCTAATTTCACTTTCACATTTTTCATCATTAGTGTACAGGAATGCAAGAGATTTCTGTGCATTAATTTTGTATCCTGCTACTTTACCACATTCATTGATTAGCTCTAGTAGTTTTCTGGTAGCATCTTTAGGATTCTCGATGTATAGATCATGTCATCTGCAACAGTGATAGTTTTACTTTTTCTTTTCCAATTTGTATTCATTTTATTTCTTTTTCTTCTCTGATTGCCAAGCCTAGGACTTCCAAATCTATGTTGAATAATAGTGGTAAGAGTGGAAAACCTTGTATTGCTCCTGATCTTAGAGGAAATGCTTTCAGTTTTTCAACATTGAGGACGATGTTGGCTGTGGGTTGTCATATATGGCCTTTATTATGTTGAGAAAAGTTCCCTCTATGCCCACTTTCTGGAGAGTTTTTATCATAAATGGGTGTTGAATTTTGTCAAAAGATCTTTCTGCATCTATTGAGATGATCATATGGTTTTTATTCTTCAGTTTGTTAATATGGTGTATCACATTGATTGATTTGTGTATATTGAAGAATCCTTGCATACCTGGGATAAATCCCACTTGGTCATGGTGTATGATC
>NC_041219.1:95542632-95543766 GCF_002837175.3 Physeter macrocephalus
AGTAACGTATTGTTTAGCCTCCATGTGTTTGTGTTTTTTACGTTTTTTCCCCTGTAATTCATTTCTAATCTCATAGCGTTGTGGTCAGAAAAGATGCTTGATATGATTTCAATTCTCTTAAATTTACTGAGGCTTGATTTGTGACCTACGATGTGATCAGCCCTGGAGAATGTTCTGTGAGCACTTGAGAAGAAAGTGTAATCTGCTGTTTTTGGATGGAATGTCCTATAAATATCAATTAAATCTCTCTAATCTATTGTGTCATTTAAAACTTCTCTTTCTTTATTTATTTTCATTTTGGATGATCTGTCCATTGGTGTAAGTGAGGGGTTAAAGTCCCCCACTATTATTGTGTTACTGTCGATTTCCTCTTTTACAGCTGTAAGCAGTTTCCTTATATATTGAGGTGCTCCAATGCTGGGTGCATATATATTTATAATTGTTATATCTTCTTCCTGGATTGCTCCCTTGATCATTATGTAGTGTCCTTCCTTGTCTCTTTTAACATTCTTTATTTTAAAGTCTATTTTATCTGATATGAGTATTGCTACTCCAGCTTTCTTTTGATTTCCATTTGCATGGAATATCTTTTTCCATCCCCTCACTTTCAGTCTGTACGTGTCCCTAGGTCTGAAGTGGGTTTCTTGTAGACAGCTTATATATGGGTCTTGTTTTTGTATCCATTCAGCAAGGCTGTGTCTTTGGTTGGACTATTAATCCTTTCATGTTTAAGGTAATTATCGATATGTATGTTGCTATGACCGTTTTCTTAATTGTTTTGGGTTTGTTTTTGTAGGTCCTTTTCTTCTCTTGTGTTTCCCACTTAGAGAAGTTCCTTTAGCATTTGTTGTAGAGCTGGTTTGGTGGTGCTGAATTCTATAATTTTTCTTTGTCTTTAATTTTTGCCAATTTGATTACTATGTGTCTCGATGTGTTTCTCCTTGGGTTTATCCTGTATAGGACCCACTGCACTTCCTGGACCTGGGTGGCTATTTCCCTTCCCATGTTAGGGAAGTTTTCAACTATCATCTCTTCAAATATTTTCTCAGGTCCTTTCTCGCTCTCTTCTCCTTCTGGGACCCCTATAATGTGAATGTTGTTGCGTTTAATTTTGTCCCAGAGGTCTCTTAGGCT
>NC_041219.1:95543776-95548192 GCF_002837175.3 Physeter macrocephalus
TTCTGCTTCAGTTATTCTGCTATTGATTCCTTCTAGTGTAGTTTTCATTTCAGTTATTGTATTGTTCATCTCTGTTTGTTCTTTAATTCTTCTAGTTCTTTGTTAAACATTTCATGCATCTTCTCGATCTTTGCCTCCATTGTTTTTCTGTGGTCCTGGATCATCTTCACTATCATTGTTCTGAATTCTTTTTCTTGAAGGTTGCCTATCGCCACTTCATTTAGTTGTTTTTCTGGGGTTTTATCTTGTTTCTTCATCTGGTACATAGCCCTCTGCCTTTTCATCTTGTCTATCTTTCTGTGAATGTGGTTTTTGTTCCACAAGCTGCAGGATTGTAGTTCTTCTTGCTTCTGCTGTCTGCCCTCTCTTCTCTGTACCACTTCTAATGACTGACTTACAGGAAACCATTTGGGGTGAATTCATGATCCTTAAAAAAAAAGATGAAGGAAAATATCAGAAAGAGCAAGTTAGACTTTCCTAAGATGCCTGAAAACAAATAAAACGTTCCTTTACATTAGAAAACTTGACAGCTGCTACTCTGTAATTTTAAAAATATTTACTATAAAGAGCAGTAGACTTCTTTTTCCTTTGAGGCACTTTGTGTTTTTGGTAAAAGTCACTAGCACTCAACAGCAGATTCTCTTACTAATGTGGCTTAGATGCTGGTGGGTTAGGGTTTGAGAATGTGAAGTAGATGGACTTCCAGGAAATCAAGAAATAGTTTAGAAAAATATGACCACAACACCATCCCCTGGAGTTCATTCCATTAAGAAACCCGTTTGAAACACTCCCTCACTACTATTTCCTATGCAAACTTCACTAACTTGTTTTCATTGGATTAGATCTGTCTTGTCTGATAGAATTCCATTTTGCCCAAATCTAGAAAATAAACCATGGCCTTGTTTCACATAAATCCCTTAATTTTTATCCCTATGCACATTTATTTGCATGTCAAATAGGCCTGTGCTATTTCCTTTGTTTTCTAAATACTTACTCATCCCGATTCTCACCTTTGCCAGAAGGAAGCAACAGATAGCTTCCCTAACACTCTTCTAAACCCACGCAAGGAAGCACAGCTTTCCCTGAGGAGCAAGGCAGCCCACAGGATTACCAGGAAAAAGATTTTTCTTCTAAAGCGTCCTCAGAAGAGCGTGAACGTGAAGCCCAGCAACATACTCATTTTCATGGAATGCACCCTGGTGAGAATTCCCAAGCACACTGTCCAGCCCTTCTGTGTAACAGGACTGGCTACCAGGAGAGGAAGCCTGGGCAGAGCTGTCAGTGAATGGCCAGGAATCTTCCTTGAGTCCCAGAACAAACCCAGTGCTGATGAACTACTTTGGTCTTGGGCCAGCTTCCTGTGCCACTGCACATGCTGGGGCTGACGGTCACATGGGGGAGAGGGCTGTTCTATTCACTGTGCATTTTTGGAGACACTGTAGCCCAGAGGTGACATGTCCAAATACCTTCCTAAAATAAATGGTGCTCCTGCCAAGGATAAATACATATAAACCTGAGGCTGCAGTGTTGGGGCTGTAGATAACTGGTGGAAGCATCTGCTTGCATCTCAAAGAGGAATAGCAATCCTGCAGGGTGTGAATGTTCTGGTGAGTCAACCTATATCAGGCGCATACAAGTTAATTATAGTTATCAGAGATTATTCCATATTAGCATGGAAGCAAACCTGTTAGCCTGGTCTTTAGCTCTTCTATTAACTGGGAAAGTAGTCCCCTTATGTATTAGGGTGAGATGAGCACAGTGAAGCTTGCCAAAAGATTTTAAAGAAAAAAAGCCAGTGCATAAAGCTGGTTGATTTTTGATATCTGCTGCCTAAGACTTCAACAAAGCCTGGGCTAAGAAGAAAAGATTATGTTCAAAGTTGCAATTTGGAAACCCGAAGAGGAGATATGTCCTACAATTTAAAAGAATCAGTGGAAACCTTTTCACCCAAGTATCACACCAAAGCAATCAGAGACTGAGAGGCAAGGCTGGAATCTTAATTCATTGCAAATATTGCCATCATTATTTTAAAATAAGAATAGAAACCATATGTAAGTGTGCTAAAGTATAAGCGCATTCAGATCAAGTCACTGCCTCGACAGTGACACAAAGGACAGTTTGTAGAGTTCAAAAGTCACTTTCATGAAAAAATAATCATGGTTGGAAGGATGAGTAGGGGACAGCTAGTGCAGCCTCTCAGCTTCCACCCTTCACCTCTGACCTTTCTTTGCAAATGTGGAAGCTGAGGCATAAAAAACAAGGGGCAGGGGGAAACTTCCCTGGTGGCATAGTGGTTAAGAATCCATCTGCCAATGCAGGGGACACGGATTCGATCCCTGGGAAGATCCCACATGCCGCAGAGCAAGTAAGCCCATGCTCCACAACTACTGAGCCTGTGCTCTAGAGCCCACAAACCACAACTACTGAGCCCATGGTCTGCAACTGCTGAAGCCCATGCGCCTAGAGCCCGTGCTCCACAAGAGAAACCACCACAATGGGAGGCCCGCACACCACAATGAAGAGTAGCCCCTGCTAGCCACAACTAGAGAAAGCCGGCCTGCAGCAATGAAGACCCAATGCAGCCAAAAATAAATAAATAAATAAATAAATTTATAGGGAAAAAAAAAAAGACAAGGGTATTTGCCCACTGTCAAACAGCTAGTTGGTGCCAAAGCAAGAACCAGAGCCCAGGTCAGTGACCCCTGGTTTACTACTCTTTCCAACCTCCACACATTAGAGCTACCACCTATATATTCCTAGCTTTCTCAAAAAGTCCTACTAATGAAACTATGCTGTAAAATAGTACACAAACCTAGTTTTAACCCTTTTTTGACAATGAGCAGTTTTAAATGCATGTCATATGAATAGCTACTTATATAAAATTAGCCTGGATAGAAAAGAAAACGGAACACTGATGATAAAATATTTTTTCGTACCAAAGTCCAAGATTAAGGTAAAGCTAAAAACCACCCTTGGAATACATAAGATCCAATCATCTTTCCAGATGTAAGTTTGAAAAGATAATAGGAACTTCAAAATGTGTGACCAGTTGGCAGATGTTGAAATCACACTGGTAGGGGCCTGAAAATTTAGGGTTGGTGGATAGGGAATGAGCCCTAGTTTTCTCCCAAACCCAATCCAGCTCAACCCCAAATCACAGGGAATGAAGATATATCCCACCAATCCCAACCCAAATCAACACAGAGGGTGAAGGGAATGGGGCCAAGTCATCCCCCCCATGTAATCCCATCCAAGCCACAGAACAGCCCAAGTAGAACAGGTCAAAAACTCTGAAAGTACTAGATTTGCCAGGTCTCAGATTTTAATTAATATTGAAAAGCAAATAAACAACATGGAACCATAAACTGGGTATTCACTGCCATCCGATGCCATCATTGCTGTTATATAGAGACGTATAGTAAGACTGAGGCTATTGTTGTGGTGCCTTTGTTGATTCAGTATGAACGAGCAGAAAGGACCACATTAGGAAAAACATTGACGTTACTTTGGCTCTCCATCCACCTTCCATTCCAAGGAGCCTCATGCGTTACTGGGGAAATCACAACCCTGGGAGTCTCCACCTTCCTCTCCGGCCCAGTTTTTCAGAGTCCTTGCTACAACTTCACTCCCTGAGCCTGTCACAGCCTCCAAACCAGGCAGGCACCATCCTCCCACCACAATTAGCTCCTCTGTGCCCTGCTTTCAGCAATCCCTTCCCTGTGGAAAGATGGTGACAGACAAAGCCATACTGGCTTGTTAATGGCTGAAGGTGATTTAATGCTGGATTGACAGCATTCATTCTAAAGATAGAAAAAAGTGGCCAAATCTCCTGTGACATGCCCGGGTACTTGCCAATAACAGTCACCTCTCATAAGTCAGCATAGGAGAGGAAAAGCATGATGGTTCTGTAGCAAATGTCCCAAAAGTGAGAGGAGGAGGTCATAGGCATCAGGAGCCAAGCCAGATGAAAAAGAGCTATGGTGGGCTTGGGGGCAGGTTGATTATTTTGAGCTTTCCTGTGTGTAGGTGTGTTCAAGGCCCTTGCACAGACCTTAGCTCCTTTCATCAGGGAAGCAGAGGAGAGAGCATCAAGATTCAGGATCAGACCTTGTAAATGTGAATCTTGTTCTACTGCTTACCAGTTGAGTGACCCTGGCCAAGTTGCTTAGCCTCTCTAAACCCCAACTTCGTCACCTGTATCTCAAAGGATTGTTCCGAGGATCACGAGTTAATAAGAATAAGGTGTTTTCATGAAAGGACGCTCCACATCATTAATCATTAGAGACATGCAAATCCAAACTACACTGAGATATCCTCTCACACCGGTCAGAATGGCCATCATCAAAAAATATAGAAACAATAAATTCTGGAGAGGGTGTGGAGAAAAGGGAACCCTCTTGCACTGTTGGTGGGAAT
>NC_041219.1:95548626-95562745 GCF_002837175.3 Physeter macrocephalus
AAGTGAGAGAGTGGCATGGACATATATACACTACCAAATGTAAAACAGCTAGTGGGAAGCAGCTGCATAGCACAGGGAGATCAGCTCGGTGCTTTGTGACCACCTAGAGGTGTGGGATAAGGAGGGTGAGAGGGAGACGTAAGAGGGAGGAGATATGGGGATATATGTGTATGTATAGCTGATTCACTTTGTTATAGAGCAGAAGAAACTAGCACACCACTGTGAAGCAACTATACTCCAGTAAAGATGTTAAAAAAAAAAGAATAAGGTGTTTTGCACAGTGCCTTGCACAGAGTTGATGCTCAGCAGTGTCCATTCATTACTATTATATGTTTTTTTAATAATAAAGCTATTTTTTAAAATTTTTATTCTTTTATTTATTTTTGGCTGTGTTGGGTCTTGGTTTCTGTGCGAGGGCTTTCTCTAGTTGTGGCAAGTGGGGGCCCCTCTTCATCGCGGTGCACGGGACTCTCACTGTCGCGGCCTCTCTTGTTGCGGAGCACAGGCTCCAGACACGCCGGCTCAGTAGCTGTGGCTCACGGGCCCAGTTGCTCCGCGGCATGTGGGATCCTCCCAGACCAGGGCTGGAACCCATGTCCCCTGCACTGGCAGGCAGATCCTCAACCACTGTGCCACCAGGGAAGCCCTATATGTTTTTAATATTAACCATCCTCATCATCATAACAAGCCTGCGCACTTTTTATTTCATCATGCTTCTAGCTTTGCGTTGCTAAAAAGGGAAACAGTGCCGTTACAAACAGTGCAGCCTTTGCCATTACACAGAGCTACATTTAATTGTCCAGTCTGCCACTTATTAGCTGTGTGACCTGAACAAGGCATCTAACATGTCTGGTCTTCTTCAGTTTCTTCATCTGAAAGCGGGAGTAATAACGTCTATCTCCTAGGCTTCCTGCCAGGATTAAATACAATAGAGCCCATAAAATGTTTAACACACAGTCTGATGCACAGGAAATGCTCACTAAGTAATAGCTGTCATTATCATCATCATCATCATTCCATCTTAGGCCTGTGTGCTTCAAATGCCTCATCAATCTGCCCCGTTGCAGTCATGACCCAAAGACCTTCATCCATCAATTCTTAGCTCAAATGCCACCTCACACTTTAAAGTCAATCTCTCCACACATTACTTTGTTTATTTACTTCCTTGCAATTGCCACAATCTGTAATTAACTCGGTGGTTTGGGTTTACTTGTTTATTTTCCTTTTCTCCTTACTGAAATGTAAACTCTAGAAGAGGGGAGGGCTCTTTATCTGTCTTGTTCATAAGAGAACACAGTCTGGCTAATAGAAGATAGTCATAAAATATATGAGGAATCAAAAAGGGAAATGAAGAGAAAATGCTGGTGAAGGGACTATTTCCAGGTTCCTTCAGTTATATGATCCGCAAGGGCAGAGACGTTCTATCTAACTCCCCATCGTATACCCATACCCAGCAGAGTAAGCTCATGACTGTTAAATGAATGCATGTATAAATTCTACTCTTAGGCCCAGCCTGCTGGTCTCCTTGTGGCCCTCAAAGACTTATCCTGAGGGTATCCGAAGGGATTCAGTGGGAAGCAGTCCAGGCCAGTCATCAAATATCTGCCTTGTGCCTGTGAGGCTGTGGTTCTCAAAGTTTGGTATGCATAGGCATCACCTGGGGAGATTGTTAAAATCCAGATTCTTGGTCCTCACTACAGCCAGTACTGGATTAGTAAAATGGGTAGGGCCTTAGAATCTGCAGTTTTAGCTAGACTTTCTAGATGTTCCTGACATAGGATATTGAGGACCACACTTTGAGAAATTCTCATTAAAGTATCCACCTCGAGAGAAAATGGTTAAGAGTTAGTCTCTTCCATAAACTTGTGGTTGCCAAGGTGGGGGCGGGGAGGGAAAGATTGGGAGTTTGGGACTAGCAGATGTAAACTATCATATACAGAATGGATAAACAACAAGGTCCTACTATATAGCACAGGGAGCTATATTCACTATCCTGTAACAAACCATAATGGAAAAGAATATATATACACACATATCCGAGTCATTTAGCTGTACATCAGAAATTAACAGAGCATTGTAAATAAACTATACTTCAATAAAATTTTTTTAAAAAGAGTTAGTGTCTTCCCACAAGGTGAGATATGATAATCTGGTTGAGGAGATAGGGCAGTAAATCCTGAGGGGTCCAGATCAAGATGGCAAAGGAGGAAGATCCTGAGCTCACCACCTTCCATGGACACAGCAAAACTACAAGTAAATATAGAACAACTATCTCTGAGGAAGACTAGCAGAATAGATTTTCTACAACTAAGGATATAAAGAAAAGGTCACATCAAGATAGGTAGTAGGGTCAAAGATACAACCTAGTCAGAACAAATACCCTTGGTGCAGTAACCCACAAGTGGGAGGGATATCATAACCAGGCAGAACCCCACCCTGCTCAGAAGTGAGGGGTCTGAGTTCCACATCAAAATCCCCAGTCTGGGGGACCTGCACCAGGAAGACAAGACCCCATGACGTCTGGCTCTGAAAGCCAGTGAGACTTACATCCAGGAGAGCCAGAGGGCTGTGGAAAACTGAGACTCTGCTCTTGAAGGGCTTGTGCACAAACTCACTCATTCCAAGTCCCAGCACAGAGGCAGCAGGTTGAAAAGTGCCTGGATCATACAAGAAGGAAATTTATTAACTAATTTTAAGGCATATGCCAGAGGGCAGGGATCTGGTGGAACTTTCTCTGGGAACAAAAGCACTGGAGGGTGCCATTTATTTTACTCTCCTTTCACCTAGCTGGCCCATCAGTCTCCACCATTTATGTCACTCTCCATCAACCTAGCTAATGCTGTGTGTCCTAACCTGGAATTTCTTGGGGACCACCCCCACCCCCACCCCACTTGCCCTTGCTGGCCCCAGCAAAGTGGTTCCTGCCCCACCCCACCTGGCAGGCTGTGTCAACCTGCACTGGGGCCCCTCTAAAGAGGCTCCCATTCCAGGAAATCAGCCCTATTCTCCAGCCTGCCTACAATAGTTGCAGCCAGGACTCACAGCCAGACATACTGAAGACAAGCGCCACACATCAGCTTGGCTGCAGCAGTCACAGCCAGAGACCTCTCAGCCATCTGGCCTGTGGCAAACCATGCCCTGAAGTGCACCTGCAACAAACAAACCCAACCAAAATAGAGGGTGCACAGAGCCCACATAGAGAATACCCCCTGGAACACCTGGCTCTGGTGACCTGGAGGATTGCTCCACCGGGCCCCACAGAACACCTTCTACATAAGGCCACTCTTTCAAGACTGGGAGATATAGCTCATGTACTTAATACATAGAAACAAACACAGAGAGTTGGACAAAATGAGGAGGAAAAGAAATACTTTCCAAATGAACAAACAAAACAAAACCTCAGAAAAAGAAAAAAAAGAAAAGATAAATAGTTCAAAGGAATAGTCATAAAGATGCTAACCAAACTAGGGAGAAGAATGGATGAATTCAGTAAGAACTTCAACAAAGAGATAGAAAATATAAAAAAATAACCAATCATAACTGAAGAATACAAAAACTGAAATGAAAAGTATACTAAAGGGAATCAACAGCAGATTAAAGGATGCCAAAGAACAGATCAGCAATCTGGAAGACACAGTAGTAGAAATCACCCAATCAGAGCAGAAAAAAAAAAAAATTTAAAAAGAGAATAGTTTAAAGGACCTCTGAAACAACATCAAGAATTCTAACATTTGCATTATAGAGGACCCAGAAGGAGAATAGAGATAGAAAGGGGCAGAGAATTTATTTGAAGAAATAATAGCTGAAAACATCTTTAACCTAGCAAAGGAAACAGACATTTGGTCCAGGAAACACAGAGACTCCCAAACAAGATGAACCCAAAGAAACTCACACCAAGACACATTATAACTAAAACATCAAAATTTTAAATAATCTAAAAAGCAGCAAGAAAAAACAACTAGTTTCATACAAAGGACCCACCCTAAGACTATCAACTGCTTTTTCAGCAGAAACTTTACAGGCCAGAAGGGACTGGCATGGTATACTCAAAGTACTAAAAGTACAACCAAGAATACCCACCCCTCAAGGTTATCATTCAGAATTGAAGGAGAGATAAAAAGTTTCCCAGACAAACAAAAGCTAAAGGAGTCATCACCACTAAACCACCTTTAGAAGAAACTTAAAGGATTTCTTTTTTTTTTTTTCTATGGTACGCGGGCCTCTCACTGTTGTGGCCTCTCCCATTGTGGAGCACAGGCTCCGAACGCGCAGGCTCAGTGGCCATGGCTCACGGGCCCAGCCGCTCTGCAGCACGTGGGATCTTCCCAGACCGGGGCACGAACCCGTGTTCCCTGCATCGGCAGGCGGATTCTCAACCACTGTGTCACCGGGGAAGCCCTAAAGGATTTCTTTAAATGGAAAAGAAAAGGTCACTACGAGAAATAAGAAAATTATGAAAGAAAAAAATCTCACTGGTAAAGGCAAACATATGATAAAGGTAGTGTGGATCAAGTACTTATAAAGTTAAGCATAAAAAAAACAAAAGTAGTAAAATTATCTATATGTACAATAAGTAGTTAAGGAATACCTAAAATTAAAAGATGTAAAATATGATGTAAAAAACACATGGAGGTGGGAGTTAAATGTAGGGCTTTTAGAATGCATTTGGACTTAAGACATCATCAACTTAAAATAGACACTTATATACATAGGTTGTTGTATATGAACCTCATAGTAACCAAACGCCTATAATGTATATATAAAAAATAAAAAGAAGGTAATCCAAACATAACACTAAAAATAGTCATCAAATCACAAGTGTAAAGAACAAGAGAAGAAGAAAGGAACAGAAAAGAACTACAAAAACAACTAGAAAACAATTAACAAAATGGCAATAAGCACACATCTATCAATAGTTATTTTAAATGTAATAAACTAAATGTTCCAATCAAAAGGCTTAAAGTGGCTGACTGGATAGAAAAAATGAGACCCACCTACATGCTGCCTACAAGAGACTCACTTCACATCTAAAGACACACACAGACTGAAAGTGAGGAATGGAAAAAGGTATTCCATACAATGGAAAAAGAAGAAAAAAGAAAAAAGAAAGCTGGGGTAGCAACACTTATATCAGACAAAACAAACTTTAAAACAAAGACAAAGTAGGACATGACATAATGATAAAGGGATCAATCCAGCAATAGAATATAACACTTGTAAATATCTATGCACCCAGCAAAGAAGCACCTAAATTCATGAAGCAAATATTAACAGACATAAAGGGAAAAATTAACAGTAATACAATAATAATAGGGAACTTTAACATCCCACTAACATCAATGGCTAGATCATCCAGACTGAAAATCAATAAGGAAACACTGGCATTAGATGACACATTAGACCAGATAAAATTAGTAGATTTATACAGAATATTCCATCCCAAAACAGCAGAATACACATTCTTTTCAAGTGTACATGGAACATTCTCCAGGATAGATCACATGTTAGACCACAAAACAAGTCTCAATAAATTTAAGAAGATTGAAATCATATCAAGTATCCTTTCCAATCACTTTGTTATAAAACTAGAAATCAACTACAAGAAGAAAACTGGAAAAAACACAAACACACAGAGGCTAAGAAAAATGTTTCTAAATAACTAGTGAGTCAGTGAAGAAATCAAAGAAGAAATTTAAAAATACCTGGAGACAAATCAAAATAGAAACACAATATTCTAAAATCTATGGGCATAGCAAGAACAGTTTTAAGAGGAAAGTTTATAGCCACACAGGCCTACCTCAGGAAACAAGAAAAATCTCAAATAAACAATCTAACCTTACACCTAAAGGAACCAGAAAAAGAACAAAGCCCAAAGTTAGTAGAAGGAAGAAAATGAAGATAAGAGCAGAAATTAATGAAAAAGAGACTAAAAAACAATAGAAAAGATTAATGAAACTAAAATCTACTTCTTTGAATAGAAAAACAAAACTTATAAATCTTTAATCAGATTTGGGGGGTGGGGGAGGGGGCGGGGAGAGGCCAAAGAAATAAAATCAGAAATAAAAGAGAACTTATAAGTGACACCACAGAAATACAAAGGATCATAAGAGATTACTATGAACAAGTATACGCCAACAAATAAAACAACCTAGAAGAAATGAATAAATTCCTAGAAACATACAATCTGCCAAGGTTAAATCAGGAAGAAATGGAAAAACTGAACAGGCGAATCACTAGTAATGAAATTGAATCAGTAATTTTTTAAAAATCTCCCAACAAACAAAAATCCAGGACCAGACAGCTTCACAGGTAAATTTTATAAAACATTTAAGGAAGTGTTAACACCTATTCCTCTCAAACTATTCCAAAAAATTGAAGAAGGTTAACACCTGTTCCTCTCAAACTATTCCAAAAAATTGAAGAAGGAACATGTCCAAACTTGTTTGATGAAGGCAGCATTACCCTTATACCAAAACCAGATAAAAACCCTACAAAAAAGAAAACTACAAGCCAACATTCCTGATGAACATAGATGTAAAAATCCTCAACACAATATTAGCAAACTGGATTCAAAAATACATTAAAACAGTCATACACCATGATTAAATGGGATTTACCTTGGGATTACCCTAGGAATGCAAAGATGATTCAATATCTACAATCAATCAATGTGATACACCACCTTAACAAAACAAAGGATAAAGATCATATGATCATCTCAATAGATGCAGAAAAAACATTTGACAAAATTCAACATCCATTTATGATAAAAACTCTCAATAAAGTGAGTATAGAGGGAAAATGCCTCAACATAATGAAGGCCACATTTGACAAACCCACAGTTAACATAATACTCAATATTGAAAAGATGAAACCTTTTCCCCTGAGATCAGAAGACAGGGATGCCTGCTCTTGCCTCTTTTATTCAACATAGTATTGGAAGGCTTAGCCACAGCAATCAATCAAGAAAAAGTTATAAAATTCATCCAAATTTGAAAAGAAGAAGCAAAACTTACCATTTGCAGATGACATGATACTATTACAGGAAACCCTAAAGACTCCACCAAAAAAACTACTTGAACTAATAAATGAATTCAAGTAAGTTGCAGGATACAAAATCAATATACAGAAATCTTTTGTGTTTCTATACACTAATAATGAACTATCAGAAAGAGAAATTAAGAAAATAATCTCTTTTACAATGGCATCAAAAAGAAAAAAATACCTAGGAAAAGGTTAACCAAGAAGGTGAAAGACCCATACTCTGAAATCTATAAGACATTGATGAAAGAAATTGAAGATGACACAAATAAATGAAAAGATATACCGTTCTCATGGATTGGAAGGATTATGATTGTTAAAATGTCCATGACACCCAAAGCAATCTACAGATTCAATGAAATCACTATCAAAATACCAGTGGCTTTTTTCACAGAACTGGCACAAATAATCCTAAAAGTTGTGTGGAAACGTAAAAGACCCTGAATAGCCAAATCTTAAGAAAGAAGAACAAAGCTGGAGGTATCATGATCCTTGATTTCAAACTATACTACAAACTATAGTAATCAAAACTGTCTGGTACTGGTACAAAAACAGACACATAGATCAATGGAACAGAATAGAGAACACAGAGATAAACCCACATTTATATGGTCAATTAATTTATGACAAAGGATCCATGAATATACAGTGGGGATAAGACAGTCTCTTCAATAAATGATTTTGGGAAAACTGGACAGCTATGTTTAAAAGAATAAGACTAGATGATTTTTCACCACATAGAAAAATTAACTTAAAATGGACTAAAGATTTAAATGTAACACCTGAAATCATAAAACTCCTCGAAGAAAACATAGACAGTACACTCTTTGACGTTAGTTTTAGCAATATTTTTTGGATCTGTCTCCTCAGGCAGGGGCAACAAAAGCAAAAATAAATATGGGACTACATCAGACTAGAAGGCTTTTGCATAGCGAAGGAAACCATCAACAAAATGAAAATGTCACCTACTGAATGGGAAAGATATTGCAAATGATATAGCCAATATGATTAAAGTGAGCATAGGAACTCTTGAGCACTTTGGGAGTGCATTGAATGGGGAAGCCTAAGTGTGCCTGGGGCTATAGTTCACCTTTGAGCTTGATATGAAGAGAGGAAAAGTTGGTGCCAGAAAAGTAGAACTAAAGAAGTTTCCCCTGTGTATCAACCCATTTGACTGAGCAGTGAGTTACCAATACTGTTGATATCCTCAACATCTCAGAAAAAAATGTGTCCTGATTTCAAAAGTCTGACCTCTTCTCATGGCATGACCCACCCCACAGAGGCACTGCTAAAAGAAGTTTCTGGAGAAATGAATTGATTTTTGAAGTGTTTCTTTAAAAACAAATGTGACAGAGCAAAACAACTTCAAAAATTCCATATCTATTTTTTTAGCTTGCTTTCAGGAGCTGCATGAATGTGGGAGAAATGAAATCAGGATGGATACTTATGAATTACATAAAAAGAAGACAGATTTGAGGGGGAGAAGTTAACAAGTTTTTACTTCATTAGAAGAAAAACTGTCAATTCAATTAGTATTTCTTTCATTTCTGCTCGAGGAAGGGCACTTTTCTATGCAACAGAATACTGAAGAAGTTTTTATTTCAGAAATTAAATAAGTTCAAGCTAATTAGCAATCATGTTCACCTCCTTCTAAAACTGTATCATACTATGGCACAAAATATATTACAAAATATGTTATATTCCACAACTGGAAAGTCCCTTATCAGCTCCAAGGATTATGTTACCATCCAACCTCAACATTTTTACTGAGGGGAAAAATTCATTCTAAAAATCATATGCGAAAATTTTTCTCTGTGTTTAACCATTTTTCCTCATTTTGCACACTCACTTAAAATTAGAGCCACGACAGGACAGGAATAAAGACGCAGACATAGAGAATGGACTTGAGGACATGGGGAAGGAGAAGGGTAAGCTGGGATGAAGTGAGAGAGTGGCATGGATATATATACACTACCAAATATAAAATAGATAGCTAGGAAGCAGCTACATAGCACAGGGAGATCAGCTCGGTGCTTTGTGACCACCTAGAGAGGTGGGATAGGGATGGTGGAAGGGAGATGCAAGAGGGAGGGGATATGGGGATATATGTATACATATAGCTGACTCACTTTGTTATACAACAGAAACTAACACACCATTGTAAAGCAATTATACTCCAATAAAGATGTTAAAAAAAATAAAAATTAGAGCCACGAACTATTTTGCAATAGCCAAGACATGGAAGCAACCTAAATGTCCATCAACAGATGAATGGATGAAGAAGATGTGGTATATTTATACAGTGGAACATGACTCAGCCATAAAAAGAATGAAATAATGACATTTGCAGCAACATGGATCGACCTAGAGATTATCATACTAAGTGAAGTAAATCAGACAGAAAAAGACAAATATCACATGATATCATTTATATGTGGAATCTTAAAAAAAATGATACAAATGAACTTATACACAAAACAGAAATAGACCTTCAGACATAGAAAACAAACTTACGGTTACCAAAGGGAAAGGGCAAGGGGTGGGATAAATTAGGAGTTTGGGATTAACATATACACACTGCTATTTACAGAATAGATAACCGACAAGGACCTACTGTATAGCACAAGGAACTGTATTCAATATTTTGTAATAACCCATAAGGGAAAGGAATCTGAAAAAAATATATATGTATGTATAACTGAATCACTTTGCTATACACCTGAAACTAACACAACATTGTAAATCAACTATACTTCAATTTTAAAAAATTAGAGCCATGTCTAGAATGAGGGGGTCTTTCTCTGGTATAGTTTAATAGCAGGTTTTTCTAAAGATACTGAATCTTTGTAAGAGAAAGGAAATAGACCATATTGAAAGTTTGCCTGGTCAATGTGAAGTGTTGGCAAAATTCCACTTTCTGCTCTGCAGGATTCTAAAAAGATGAGCTTATGTATTTAGTGTAGGATTTAACTCTCACTTCTGTCCCCTAAGGGATTCTTCCATTCATGGAGTTCCTTCAGAAATCAGGACAGCAGATGAATTTGGGCAACAATACTGAAGAATGTATGAGGGTGAAAGTGGGTGGTATTGAATAATCAGCTTACTGTGTAGTCTCAGGATTGTACTAAAGCTGGTTAAGTCTGGCTGGAGGGAACATTGGTTTAAAACAGGTCAATTTAGACATCTTCGTGTAGTTGCCCTATAATCTATAAATAATGTCAATCTCATTGCTGGATGCTTAAAGAGTAGAGGTGGGAACAAGTGGATTTGCTGATGTCTGTGTGATTCTAATCAACAAGGAACAACTGGTTAGTGATATGGAAGTGACTGGAACCTTGGAAGAGAGTGACAGTGTTTCTTGAAGTTGAACAAAAACAAAGAAAGAAGGGATTGTTTTTTTCCTAGACTATACATAGGATGTTTAAAAATCAGAGAAAAGAGCTTATGGAGGAAAGAAACTATAAAAAGAAACACATGTGAAGAAACTCTAAAAATTACAATCCCTGCTAAAAAAAAAAAAAGCTTGGAGTGATCTTGGTGAGAAAAAGGAAGAACTGAGTTAAAGACCGTGACTGCACAGGCTGCTCTCAGAGAAGCTCCAGTTTTAGAAGAACCTGAATGTGAACAGTCTAGCTGACTCCATGGCCGGGCTCATGCTTCCCTGGCCAGAATGCCTCTTCCACATCCTGTACCACCACAACACAGTTAAGAGCTATGATTAATTGAGCATTTACTATGTGTAAGGGAAAGATACCAAACTGCTCTTTACATAGCATTCACTCACACTGCTCACCACAACTTGGCAAAGTACCATCTCTAGTCTAAAGGTGAGACCATTGAAGTTCAGAAAAATTAAGTGAATTGCCTTAAATCACACAGTTAATGAGCAGCAGAGCTGGGATCCCTATAAATGGGTTTATATTGTACTTTTAAACAACTTAGGAGGAAAGTGTCAGGGGAAGATGGGAAGGTGACATGATGTTCACAGAGGACAACAATAATGGTGAGAAGGAAGGCCTACTGTGCACTTACTCTACGTGTTTCATCTCTGCAGAGCTAATCTCCATGGATTTCCCTGCATATATTATCTCACTTAATCTTACCATCAATCTGCTGTAGGAACTCTAATTGCCCCATTTTACAAAGGAGGAAACAGATTAAGTAACCTACCCAAGGTTACACAGGCAGGATTTTGAAACCATGCTCTTAGGCAGTAGGTTATGGTTCCTTCCAAAAAGAGGCAGTACTGGCCAATTCCTCTTTACCTTCAATTGGTCATTTGGCAATGATTTGTTAACTACCTGCTGGGGGCCTGGCACTTTCTAGGCACTGGAGATACAACAGTGAGCAAAACAAACACAGACAAATGAAAAGCCCTGCTCTTGTGGAACTTAAATTCTTGTAGGAGAGTGAGATAATAAAAAACAAGATAATATAAAATACCTGTTATGTTAGATAGTAATAAGTAGTACTAAGGAGAAAAATTAAGCAGCCAAGAACGAGAAGCAAGGAAGAGACAGAAAGTATGCACAGGAGAATGAAATTTTAGATAGGAGATCTACAAAAGCCTTCACTGAGACTTTTAAATGAAGATATGAAAGGAGTGAGGGCAAGAGTCATGTGGGTATCTGGATGAAGAGCATTTAGGGCATAGGAATAGCAAGTGCAAAGGTCCTGAGGCAGTAGGCTGGCTGATGAATTCAAGGAGAAAGTGTGGCTGAAACAGAGTGAGAGAGGAAAACTAGTAGGAGAGGAGGCCAGAGAGTAATTGGGCATAGAAGTAACAGGGAGCCAGATCATATAGTAGGTTATGGACAGGACATTGGCTCTTATTCTGAGTGAGCTGGGAAGCCATTGCAGGGTTATAAGGAGGGGAATGACATGTTTGAGAAGGATCAGCCTGGCTGCTCTGTGGAAAACAGACTGAAACAGAGCAAGGGTGAAAACAGGGAGACCAGTTAGGAGACTGTTGTTACAAGCACCTAATAAGAGAAGAGGGAGGCTCATCCAGGGTGGTAGCAGTGAAAAGGGTGAGGAGTGATTTGATTCTGAACATATTTTAGAGGCAGAGCCAGTAAAATTTGTTGATGTTATGAGAAATAATATAAATCAATGACTCCAAGGTTTGGGGGCTAATGAATGAAAAAAATGGAATTGCCATCATAGAGATAAGGGAGCAGATTTCAGGTTGGGGAAGGGAGGCATATCAGATGCTCAGTTTGAGCTTGTTCAGTTTGTGATACCTATTTGATATTCAAGTAGAGATGCTAAGTAGGCAATTGAAGTATGAAACATAAGTCTAAAGTTCTGGGGAGCACCTGGGCTACAGCCATGAATTTCAAAATCACCAACATAAAAGAGTTACTTAAAGCCTGGAGACCAGGTGGGGAGCAACAGGAGAGAGCACCAAGGACTGACCCTGGGGCATTCCAATATTTAGAGGTTAGAGGTGAGGAAACACCAGTAAAGGAGAAGTCACTGTGTATGGAGAAAAGTAGGTCAGAAGAAATCAGAAGAGCAGGCATCTTGGAAGTTAAGTGAAAAAATATTCCAAGAAAGAGACACCAACTCACTATGTTAAATGCCTCTAATGGGCCATGGAGTAGAATGATCATTGAGCAAGGATTTAGCAATGTGGGTGATATTGGTGGCCTCAACAAAAGAAGTTTTGGTGGAGTGAGGAGGGGAAAGCCTGACCAGAGTCATGGAGAGCTCAAGTACAGACCACACATTCAGAGACTTTTCCTGTGAAAGGAAATAGGAAAATGGAGCAGTGACTGAAGAGGGAAATGGGGTCTCTGGAGGCCTGTGTTCAAAGTGAAGGAAATCATGTCTATACTCTGGTAAGAAGATCTGATGAAAAGGCATCATTTGCTAGCACAGAAGAGAGCGGGGAGCGTCCCTGAGTAGGAAAAAGCAGGGAGACCCGGTACCCAAGTGGAGGGAGCAGGCAGAAGAGAAACCCTAGTATATGGACACAGGCAGGAGGGTAAGTGGGCTGGAACGGACTTGTGGGAGCACCTTCTGATGGCTTCAATTTCCTCAGCGAAGTGGAATGCAAGGTCACCAGTTGAAACTCAGTGAGGGAGGAGGTGTTAAAGTTTCAAAGAGAAGGAAGAGGAAATCAAAGAATTGTCTAAGAAAATAGAAAATCATATTCAATAAGAAAATACAGTACAACTGATGGGTGAAGTTATGACCCACTTAGGGTTAGTGATCATGAATTTGAAGTGAGAACAGGCAGCACAGGTAAGTGTTTTTTCTTAGCCATGTTAATGGTGGAACTATAGGCAAGAAGGAAAAAATGAGGGGATTTAACCAGAGTTAGAGTTTAGCCAAGAAAGTACAATAAAGCAAAGGAGAGTCGTGGGAGTTGAGGGTGTACACAAAGGGGTGATAATACTGATTGGTCATGGAATTTAAACTGGGTAAAGAGGGAAGCGAGATCCTGAGGGTGCCGGTGAGGAACAGTTAAAATGTGACAGAATGAATAGACTGAAACAGGGCTTTCATGTACACTTGTGAAGCTGGTGTGCTGCACAGAAGTACCCAGCTGAAAAGGGTAAGAGATGGCTGAAATCTAGTCTGTGTCCCAAGTCATGGTCTACATTACCCATTAGAGGGAGTTGCTGACCTAGGATAGAAGACAAGATAATTGGAGGAGAGAAAGTCAAGAATCCTCTACATGTCTATTCAAATTGCCAACAGTAAAGAAAGAGTGATGAGGGAATCGCAGTGAGCCAAAGTCAACGTCTTCAAGAAATTATGCTGAGTGGTCCAAGTTGTGCTAATTGACTGCAACGAGGGAGTGGGGACTAGTGAATTTCATAGCTGAGTGATTTTAGTGGAAGAGAGAGAGAGAGTATGGTCCAGAGGAGGAAAAGAGTAAAAGAATATACCTACTTCAGGGCTTCCCTGGTGGCGCAGTGGTTGAGAGTCCGCCTGCCGATGCAGGGCACACGGGTTCGTGTCCCGGTCCGGGAAGATCCCACGTGCCGCGGAGCGGCTGGGCCCGTGAGCCACGGCCACTGAGCCTGCGCGTCCGGAGCCTGTGCTCCGCAACGGGAGAGGCCACAAC
>NC_041219.1:95564001-95570411 GCF_002837175.3 Physeter macrocephalus
TCAATAAATGATTTTGGGAAAACTGGACAGCTATGTTTAAAAGAATAAGACTAGATGATTTTTCACCACATAGAAAAATTAACTTAAAATGGACTAAAGATTTAAATGTAACACCTGAAATCATAAAACTCCTCGAAGAAAACATAGACAGTACACTCTTTGACGTTAGTTTTAGCAATATTTTTTGGATCTGTCTCCTCAGGCAGGGGCAACAAAAGCAAAAATAAATATGGGACTACATCAGACTAGAAGGCTTTTGCATAGCGAAGGAAACCATCAACAAAATGAAAATGTCACCTACTGAATGGGAAAGATATTGCAAATGATATAGCCAATATGATTAAAGTGAGCATAGGAACTCTTGAGCACTTTGGGAGTGCATTGAATGGGGAAGCCTAAGTGTGCCTGGGGCTATAGTTCACCTTTGAGCTTGATATGAAGAGAGGAAAAGTTGGTGCCAGAAAAGTAGAACTAAAGAAGTTTCCCCTGTGTATCAACCCATTTGACTGAGCAGTGAGTTACCAATACTGTTGATATCCTCAACATCTCAGAAAAAAATGTGTCCTGATTTCAAAAGTCTGACCTCTTCTCATGGCATGACCCACCCCACAGAGGCACTGCTAAAAGAAGTTTCTGGAGAAATGAATTGATTTTTGAAGTGTTTCTTTAAAAACAAATGTGACAGAGCAAAACAACTTCAAAAATTCCATATCTATTTTTTTAGCTTGCTTTCAGGAGCTGCATGAATGTGGGAGAAATGAAATCAGGATGGATACTTATGAATTACATAAAAAGAAGACAGATTTGAGGGGGAGAAGTTAACAAGTTTTTACTTCATTAGAAGAAAAACTGTCAATTCAATTAGTATTTCTTTCATTTCTGCTCGAGGAAGGGCACTTTTCTATGCAACAGAATACTGAAGAAGTTTTTATTTCAGAAATTAAATAAGTTCAAGCTAATTAGCAATCATGTTCACCTCCTTCTAAAACTGTATCATACTATGGCACAAAATATATTACAAAATATGTTATATTCCACAACTGGAAAGTCCCTTATCAGCTCCAAGGATTATGTTACCATCCAACCTCAACATTTTTACTGAGGGGAAAAATTCATTCTAAAAATCATATGCGAAAATTTTTCTCTGTGTTTAACCATTTTTCCTCATTTTGCACACTCACTTAAAATTAGAGCCACGACAGGACAGGAATAAAGACGCAGACATAGAGAATGGACTTGAGGACATGGGGAAGGAGAAGGGTAAGCTGGGATGAAGTGAGAGAGTGGCATGGATATATATACACTACCAAATATAAAATAGATAGCTAGGAAGCAGCTACATAGCACAGGGAGATCAGCTCGGTGCTTTGTGACCACCTAGAGAGGTGGGATAGGGATGGTGGAAGGGAGATGCAAGAGGGAGGGGATATGGGGATATATGTATACATATAGCTGACTCACTTTGTTATACAACAGAAACTAACACACCATTGTAAAGCAATTATACTCCAATAAAGATGTTAAAAAAAATAAAAATTAGAGCCACGAACTATTTTGCAATAGCCAAGACATGGAAGCAACCTAAATGTCCATCAACAGATGAATGGATGAAGAAGATGTGGTATATTTATACAGTGGAACATGACTCAGCCATAAAAAGAATGAAATAATGACATTTGCAGCAACATGGATCGACCTAGAGATTATCATACTAAGTGAAGTAAATCAGACAGAAAAAGACAAATATCACATGATATCATTTATATGTGGAATCTTAAAAAAAATGATACAAATGAACTTATACACAAAACAGAAATAGACCTTCAGACATAGAAAACAAACTTACGGTTACCAAAGGGAAAGGGCAAGGGGTGGGATAAATTAGGAGTTTGGGATTAACATATACACACTGCTATTTACAGAATAGATAACCGACAAGGACCTACTGTATAGCACAAGGAACTGTATTCAATATTTTGTAATAACCCATAAGGGAAAGGAATCTGAAAAAAATATATATGTATGTATAACTGAATCACTTTGCTATACACCTGAAACTAACACAACATTGTAAATCAACTATACTTCAATTTTAAAAAATTAGAGCCATGTCTAGAATGAGGGGGTCTTTCTCTGGTATAGTTTAATAGCAGGTTTTTCTAAAGATACTGAATCTTTGTAAGAGAAAGGAAATAGACCATATTGAAAGTTTGCCTGGTCAATGTGAAGTGTTGGCAAAATTCCACTTTCTGCTCTGCAGGATTCTAAAAAGATGAGCTTATGTATTTAGTGTAGGATTTAACTCTCACTTCTGTCCCCTAAGGGATTCTTCCATTCATGGAGTTCCTTCAGAAATCAGGACAGCAGATGAATTTGGGCAACAATACTGAAGAATGTATGAGGGTGAAAGTGGGTGGTATTGAATAATCAGCTTACTGTGTAGTCTCAGGATTGTACTAAAGCTGGTTAAGTCTGGCTGGAGGGAACATTGGTTTAAAACAGGTCAATTTAGACATCTTCGTGTAGTTGCCCTATAATCTATAAATAATGTCAATCTCATTGCTGGATGCTTAAAGAGTAGAGGTGGGAACAAGTGGATTTGCTGATGTCTGTGTGATTCTAATCAACAAGGAACAACTGGTTAGTGATATGGAAGTGACTGGAACCTTGGAAGAGAGTGACAGTGTTTCTTGAAGTTGAACAAAAACAAAGAAAGAAGGGATTGTTTTTTTCCTAGACTATACATAGGATGTTTAAAAATCAGAGAAAAGAGCTTATGGAGGAAAGAAACTATAAAAAGAAACACATGTGAAGAAACTCTAAAAATTACAATCCCTGCTAAAAAAAAAAAAAGCTTGGAGTGATCTTGGTGAGAAAAAGGAAGAACTGAGTTAAAGACCGTGACTGCACAGGCTGCTCTCAGAGAAGCTCCAGTTTTAGAAGAACCTGAATGTGAACAGTCTAGCTGACTCCATGGCCGGGCTCATGCTTCCCTGGCCAGAATGCCTCTTCCACATCCTGTACCACCACAACACAGTTAAGAGCTATGATTAATTGAGCATTTACTATGTGTAAGGGAAAGATACCAAACTGCTCTTTACATAGCATTCACTCACACTGCTCACCACAACTTGGCAAAGTACCATCTCTAGTCTAAAGGTGAGACCATTGAAGTTCAGAAAAATTAAGTGAATTGCCTTAAATCACACAGTTAATGAGCAGCAGAGCTGGGATCCCTATAAATGGGTTTATATTGTACTTTTAAACAACTTAGGAGGAAAGTGTCAGGGGAAGATGGGAAGGTGACATGATGTTCACAGAGGACAACAATAATGGTGAGAAGGAAGGCCTACTGTGCACTTACTCTACGTGTTTCATCTCTGCAGAGCTAATCTCCATGGATTTCCCTGCATATATTATCTCACTTAATCTTACCATCAATCTGCTGTAGGAACTCTAATTGCCCCATTTTACAAAGGAGGAAACAGATTAAGTAACCTACCCAAGGTTACACAGGCAGGATTTTGAAACCATGCTCTTAGGCAGTAGGTTATGGTTCCTTCCAAAAAGAGGCAGTACTGGCCAATTCCTCTTTACCTTCAATTGGTCATTTGGCAATGATTTGTTAACTACCTGCTGGGGGCCTGGCACTTTCTAGGCACTGGAGATACAACAGTGAGCAAAACAAACACAGACAAATGAAAAGCCCTGCTCTTGTGGAACTTAAATTCTTGTAGGAGAGTGAGATAATAAAAAACAAGATAATATAAAATACCTGTTATGTTAGATAGTAATAAGTAGTACTAAGGAGAAAAATTAAGCAGCCAAGAACGAGAAGCAAGGAAGAGACAGAAAGTATGCACAGGAGAATGAAATTTTAGATAGGAGATCTACAAAAGCCTTCACTGAGACTTTTAAATGAAGATATGAAAGGAGTGAGGGCAAGAGTCATGTGGGTATCTGGATGAAGAGCATTTAGGGCATAGGAATAGCAAGTGCAAAGGTCCTGAGGCAGTTGGCTGGCTGATGAATTCAAGGAGAAAGTGTGGCTGAAACAGAGTGAGAGAGGAAAACTAGTAGGAGAGGAGGCCAGAGAGTAATTGGGCATAGAAGTAACAGGGAGCCAGATCATATAGTAGGTTATGGACAGGACATTGGCTCTTATTCTGAGTGAGCTGGGAAGCCATTGCAGGGTTATAAGGAGGGGAATGACATGTTTGAGAAGGATCAGCCTGGCTGCTCTGTGGAAAACAGACTGAAACAGAGCAAGGGTGAAAACAGGGAGACCAGTTAGGAGACTGTTGTTACAAGCACCTAATAAGAGAAGAGGGAGGCTCATCCAGGGTGGTAGCAGTGAAAAGGGTGAGGAGTGATTTGATTCTGAACATATTTTAGAGGCAGAGCCAGTAAAATTTGTTGATGTTATGAGAAATAATATAAATCAATGACTCCAAGGTTTGGGGGCTAATGAATGAAAAAAATGGAATTGCCATCATAGAGATAAGGGAGCAGATTTCAGGTTGGGGAAGGGAGGCATATCAGATGCTCAGTTTGAGCTTGTTCAGTTTGTGATACCTATTTGATATTCAAGTAGAGATGCTAAGTAGGCAATTGAAGTATGAAACATAAGTCTAAAGTTCTGGGGAGCACCTGGGCTACAGCCATGAATTTCAAAATCACCAACATAAAAGAGTTACTTAAAGCCTGGAGACCAGGTGGGGAGCAACAGGAGAGAGCACCAAGGACTGACCCTGGGGCATTCCAATATTTAGAGGTTAGAGGTGAGGAAACACCAGTAAAGGAGAAGTCACTGTGTATGGAGAAAAGTAGGTCAGAAGAAATCAGAAGAGCAGGCATCTTGGAAGTTAAGTGAAAAAATATTCCAAGAAAGAGACACCAACTCACTATGTTAAATGCCTCTAATGGGCCATGGAGTAGAATGATCATTGAGCAAGGATTTAGCAATGTGGGTGATATTGGTGGCCTCAACAAAAGAAGTTTTGGTGGAGTGAGGAGGGGAAAGCCTGACCAGAGTCATGGAGAGCTCAAGTACAGACCACACATTCAGAGACTTTTCCTGTGAAAGGAAATAGGAAAATGGAGCAGTGACTGAAGAGGGAAATGGGGTCTCTGGAGGCCTGTGTTCAAAGTGAAGGAAATCATGTCTATACTCTGGTAAGAAGATCTGATGAAAAGGCATCATTTGCTAGCACAGAAGAGAGCGGGGAGCGTCCCTGAGTAGGAAAAAGCAGGGAGACCCGGTACCCAAGTGGAGGGAGCAGGCAGAAGAGAAACCCTAGTATATGGACACAGGCAGGAGGGTAAGTGGGCTGGAACGGACTTGTGGGAGCACCTTCTGATGGCTTCAATTTCCTCAGCGAAGTGGAATGCAAGGTCACCAGTTGAAACTCAGTGAGGGAGGAGGTGTTAAAGTTTCAAAGAGAAGGAAGAGGAAATCAAAGAATTGTCTAAGAAAATAGAAAATCATATTCAATAAGAAAATACAGTACAACTGATGGGTGAAGTTATGACCCACTTAGGGTTAGTGATCATGAATTTGAAGTGAGAACAGGCAGCACAGGTAAGTGTTTTTTCTTAGCCATGTTAATGGTGGAACTATAGGCAAGAAGGAAAAAATGAGGGGATTTAACCAGAGTTAGAGTTTAGCCAAGAAAGTACAATAAAGCAAAGGAGAGTCGTGGGAGTTGAGGGTGTACACAAAGGGGTGATAATACTGATTGGTCATGGAATTTAAACTGGGTAAAGAGGGAAGCGAGATCCTGAGGGTGCCGGTGAGGAACAGTTAAAATGTGACAGAATGAATAGACTGAAACAGGGCTTTCATGTACACTTGTGAAGCTGGTGTGCTGCACAGAAGTACCCAGCTGAAAAGGGTAAGAGATGGCTGAAATCTAGTCTGTGTCCCAAGTCATGGTCTACATTACCCATTAGAGGGAGTTGCTGACCTAGGATAGAAGACAAGATAATTGGAGGAGAGAAAGTCAAGAATCCTCTACATGTCTATTCAAATTGCCAACAGTAAAGAAAGAGTGATGAGGGAATCGCAGTGAGCCAAAGTCAACGTCTTCAAGAAATTATGCTGAGTGGTCCAAGTTGTGCTAATTGACTGCAACGAGGGAGTGGGGACTAGTGAATTTCATAGCTGAGTGATTTTAGTGGAAGAGAGAGAGAGAGTATGGTCCAGAGGAGGAAAAGAGTAAAAGAATATACCTACTTCAGGGCTTCCCTGGTGGCGCAGTGGTTGAGAGTCCGCCTGCCGATGCAGGGCACACGGGTTCGTGTCCCGGTCCGGGAAGATCCCACGTGCCGCGGAGCGGCTGGGCCCGTGAGCCACGGCCACTGAGCCTGCGCGTCCGGAGCCTGTGCTCCGCAACGGGAGAGGCCACAAC